>NC_085928.1:183674924-183977954 GCF_028885655.2 Pongo abelii
TGATTCTTCTCTCTTATTAAGAGCCTTAATGTTTAGGATTCGTGTTTTGCGCTATTACAGAATCAAGGTAGCAAAAAGGGACTAGTGAGCTATTTTTGTGTATCAGGAGGAAGGTTCTGTATCCCTTTTATTACAAACACGTTTTTCTTTTATTTTCTCTTCATTTTCTGACCATTGAATGGTGTATAGAACTTCTTATTATGCTTGCTGATATTACATTGACGGAAAAATTAATTTACTTAAATAAATAGCATCAATTTTTAAGCTGTTTTCCAGATAGCATCCTATCTGGTTTTGCAGATAGTTCATTCATTGGCAAGTATAAACTAGTCACAAACTGCTTTAGTTGATAGTTTAAATTTAAAAATAAAATCCTTGTCCTGTTTATACTGTTTTTTTGTCACCACATTGTGAAAATAGGATTTCAGAGTTTTGAAAAAAATTATTTCATTATTTAGATTTTGATTAATGTATTTCAATTCTTGCTGAACAAAAATATTTAAATAAGATAGAAGAGTTGTATTTTAAATTATTTGGATGATATTAAAAATACCTAATACATAAATATGCTTACAATAACCAGAAATATTCATAAGACAATTCTACCATTCATATAAAAACTTGAATTATTTCACGAAATAAAATTGAGCAAATCTACCACTTTATTGCTTTCCTGTCAAAGTTGGCTATATGTCAGAGCTGGTGGAGTCAGTGAATTTGCACGTTCAGGAAAGGGATTTGAAGGAATTAATCTTTCCAAGCATTTCTAATCTCTGAATTTAAACTCTTTCTCTATTTTTGGAAAGATGGGTCCCAGATTTTGTAGATATATTCATTTTACTTAAACACATGAGTGCTTGTCAATAGGGTAGTGTTTGTGTGTGTATATATACACATGAAATATACCATCTATACATTATGTTAGAATTTCAATTTGAAACACCATGTATATAATCTTTAAGAATGTAACTCCCTTAAACTTCAGTCCCTTTTACAGCAGACTAAGTGCTGCTAATATACAGGAAGCAAGAGGCAGCAGGGTCTTCACCTCAAAAAGACCTTCGGATTGCACCCCTTTGGAGCTCATCAGAGCCCATTCAGGTTTATCCTGAGGAGTCAGTTGATGCACTGCCTGATACTACTTCCTCCCAGGGGCTGAATGCACAGCTTCGGCAAGACACCCAACTCCTGCTGACTTGAGAAAAGTGTTATTTTAATGATGATTATAATGAGTTTTAGTGTTGCTGGGAGCCAAATGTATCCTTAAGTCTAAAAGAGAAAGCTGCAATCAGAGTGAAGCATAATGTAGCTTAGATTATTATTTGATATGTTGGCCTTTTAATTAGGATTTTTCCCTTCTTGATATTCATTTATTGCCTATTGTTCCAAGGTGAATATTTGTCGTGTATCTTGATGAAGATATCGTAGCAACTGAAACACATTGAATGCACTGAAGGGGTGGGGGGGTCTGCCTCATACCGTTTATCCTGACACATTAATCAATGAAACTATAGCTTTGATCCTAGCGCCTGAATTCATTTCTAGTATTTGATTTCCTCTCCAGCAGTCATTACAAGTTACTTTTTATTAAGTGACTCTAGCTTTAGAAGACGGCTTTTAGCCACTTTTAAGCCCATTCTTGCACTGCATTGTCATGAGAAGTTGATTGAGGAAACATCTAATAAAAGAAGCTTCAGCCAATTTGGTATGGTGATGCCATAGCAATCCTTAGAGTTAGTGGACTTTGAGAGTGAACTTTTTTGTCTTTAGTAAAAGTTGATGTGATCTGTTCTAAAATGGTTGTGTTTTATTTATTCTGTTGCCAGATTTTAATATGATTGAAAATTTTTTGAAAGAAAGTTAGTTTTTATTTTTAAGCTGTTTAGATCTCTTAAGGAAGGTACATTGACTTGGTGCATGTCCATTTTTTACAAAAGAAATGTATATCAAGCCAGTTAATATTGGGAGTGCATAAAAGGTTAGAAACTAAAGGTGTTGATCCAGCTTGATTGTAACGGTTCTTCAGCAACGGGAGTCAAACTGTTTTAGCCATGATCCATGGCTAATAACCTATTTTACCTGTGCTTGTAGGTTAAAAGTAGAGCAAAAATTTCACAAAATGATAACCTCAGTACAGGCAATGAATTATATTTTCTTTTTTATTATAATTGATGACAATTTATTGAATATCTACTGTGTATGGAGTATATACAATCTTAGGTGCTAGCAAGATAAGAGTGAGTAATGCTTTCAATCTGTATGTGGCAATTTACAGTTATATGAGTCCTGCAAGCATCAGGAGCCACAAAGTGGTTTAAAAAGTGGTTTATGAACTCTGGCCCTCAGGAGACAATTAAAGATATCAAAATATCTCACGTACCCCATAAATATATAAACCTACTATGTACCCCCAAAAATTAAAAATAAAATGAAAATAAAATGTGCCTGATATAGGTACAAGGGTAAAAATGCTTATTAGTGATGTAGGTATGAGGGTAAGAGTGTTACAAATTAGAACATTTTCAAACATTTGAGAATGTTAGAACTTCACTCTACATATTTTTTAGTGTTTTTTATTGACATTAAACAACTATACATATGTAATGGGCACATGTCATATTCTGATACTTACATACAATGTGTAGCAATCAAATTAGGGTATTTAGTATATCCATCACCTCAAACATTTGTTATTTCCTTGTGTTGGGAACATTTTGCCTCTTCTCTCCTAGCCATTTTGAAATATACAATAAATTATTAACTATAATGACTCTATTGTGTTATCAAACGCTAGAACTTCCTTCTTCTATCTAACTATATGTTTGTACCCATTAACCAACCTTTCTTCATCCACTGCCCCCAACCTACCCTTCTGGTAACCATCATTCTACTCCCTACCTCCATGCAATATCAGTCTTTTTAGTTCCCAAATATGAGTGAGAACATACAACATTTTTCTTTTTGTTTCTGGCTTATTTCACTTAACATAATGACCTCCAATTCCATCCATGTTGCTGAAAAAAATGCCAGTCACAAATTAGTAAATCGATTTTATAATCCAAAAATGAGTTTCAGTTTGTAAAACACTGCTCGCAACCACAAATTATAATCCTTAGAAGGTAGGTAGACACACTATAAATTTCGAAAAGTTTCACTCAACTGTAAAAATCTATGACTGACTAGAAAATGCAACAGATTATGATTCTTAAGTGTCGTATGACAAATTCTGGTTATGAATATCCTGAGTTAGGCCAATAGATGCATCATCTGCTTGTGTGATCCTATTCAATAGAGGGCTTTATCTGATGCAAATTGTTTCAAAATAAGTGGTAACATGTAATAACTTTTTTAAGAACATTTAAAAATAATTACCAAAAATGTTTATAAACATACCAGAAACTTTCCTGTTTTTAAACAATAATGTATAGGTTTTATGATTGGTGAACTGAATGTGAAAAACTTTTCTTGAATCACTAAATAAAATAATTTCTCATATTGCTGAGCTATAGTTGAAAGGAACTAGTGTAATGAAATCCACTTTTCATACCACTGTCATTTTCCTTGCCCCCAAAGTAAACCAGACTGACATGGAGGCTTTGTGAGGACAAGCACCATTCATGTTGTTCAGCCATATTGATCCATTGTTTCCTCAAAGCAAAGCACTATTCCTGGCCCAGTCCCTTGCCACTTGTTAGATGTATTATTGATTCTATGAATATAAATGAATGGATGGATGGATCAATCAGTTAAGTGTTAGTAAGATTTGCTCTAGGTAACTGAAAAATGGCAAAAATTTATTTCGATCTCTGATTTTCCTCTCTTTTTGTCTTTCCTGGACTTAGTTTCCTTAGTCAGTAAATGTGCATAGTCTGATATCGTATTTTCCTTAAACTCCTTTTTGTGAGTACCTTCTTTCCTAAGCTCTTTTCCCCAAGCTCTAGACCTTCCTCTTGTCAATTTTTTTTAAACAAAAGTGACCGTCCCAGTATCTGGTCCTCAGACATCATTTAGTTACACACAAACTAATCTATGTAAAGGAATGAAGAAATCTCTTTAATGGCTTATAGTGTAACTGCATCCAAGGGGAGTTACATCACAATTAGAGCCTACTGGGAGAAGGCATCGTATTGCGTAGTGGAATTAAGGGCACTGTTAAAAAGATTTGGGAAATCTAATGGTAGATATTTTGTCAGTGTCCCACAATAAACCTCATATAGTTGATGTTTGAACTTTTCTCAGAAAATACCGACACTGTGCCGGAGACAGAAGTTATTAAGGAATCCTGAAAATGTCAAAGTGTTTATGTATATATAGTGTATATATTTTTCTTTCTACAGTCTAGGATAAGGTATTCTCAAACTGGCTGTAGATTTTGGGGTGTGCCTAAAAATGCTGATATCTGGGCCAGGCACAGTGGCTCATGCCTGTAATCTCAGTACTGGGGGAGCCAGAGGTGGAAGGATTGCTTGAGGCCAGGAGTTTCAGACCAGCCTGGACAACATAGTGGGACCTCATCTCTACAAAAATTTAAAAATTAGTCAGTCATGGTGGCACACGTCTATAGTCCCAGCTACTTTGAATGTTGAAGTGGGAGGATCACTTGAACGCGGGAGTTTAAGGCTGCAGTGAGCTATGATCATGCCACTGCATTCCAGCCTAGGCGACAGAGAGAGACTCTGTCTCTTAAAAAAAAAAAGAAAAAGAAAAAGAATTTTTTAAAAATTGCTGATTTCTGAGTCACGATCCAGGCCTACTAAATCAGGATACCTGAATGTGGTAAACAAAATCTTTATTTTTAAAATAAACACTCTTGAGAGAGTCACAAATTTTAAATATTTCGGGGCGGGGGGGGTGGCGGCGGGGAGAAAATTGTCTGTGATAACTTATTTTTTTGAAACTTGTTTGAAAATAAGTTTCATTTTTCCCTTATTCAAGTGACCGGAAGGTCACTTATTTTTTGTCCTGTATTATAAATGGTTATTGATACTATGTGACATGAAAACAAAGTTTAACCAATAGAACCTTATAGAGAATTCTAGGCTACTTCTCAAGACTTGTCAAGACTCTGCCTACATAACAGGCAGAGCAACTTCCAGTATATCACACATTATTTGCTTAGGAAGGACAAAATATATTAAATGAGAAGGTGGGAGTGGATATTTTGATTCTGTTTCAGCTCTAGAAACAACATATCTTTCATTATACCATATCTTACTAGTAAGTGAATTCCACGGAGGAGAAAACACAACAAAACTAAACATTTTATTTGTATTGCTATGTGAATACATTTTATATATTCTAGATCTTAAATCTCCATTTGAATCTCCATACTAGCAGAAGTAAATGAGAGTTTAATATATTCTTTAGACCAATATTATTGAATGCCTATGAAGGCATAGTGCAAAGATCTGGGGATGAAGTAATGAAACAAGAATGTAATACCTGCACTTGTGTGTCTGCTGATAATTTTTAAGGATAAACTTCTTTGTAAAATTAATTTTTAAGGTATCTAGGTAGAGCTATGATGAGGAGAAGTGAAGAGTATGGAGAGGAAGACTACCATGGTCTTGAAGAATGAATAAGAGGTAGCTGATCAGGCAAAAAGTCAGGTAGAAGCTTTTAGGCAGAAAGAGCAGCACAAATGAAGGCTGTGCTTTTTATTATTTAACGACTGCTTTTTGAGTGCTCATATGAGCACAATGCTATGATCCTAGCCTGTTTTAAAAATTATTTTCCTTTTGAAAGAAGCTGCAAGCCTCAACAATGAAGCCATTATTATGTTTACAAGTTACTTAGGAGAAAGAAAAATGATAGCAATTTAACATTTTACATTATGGCTCCAGTCACCAGGTGAAAATGAGCTTGGTGTTGACTGTCCTCACCCAGGTGACCTTGTGTCCAATCAAAAAGTATATCACAAAACTTGGCATCACTTGTAATTTCTAATATGCAAAAAGATAGCCAGGCCAATCTGAATGTTTTTTGGTTTATTGACTAAGGCTCATTTAAGTATATTTTCTAAGTAAACTCTATAGTTTTTGTTGCACATAGCACTTCTTTGCTTTTTGCTTTCAAATTTCTCAGGTTTGGTCACCACGCTCTAAGGTAAAATGTAAACATACAATCATTTATAATAATAGTAACACTAATTATAATAATTTCTTCAGAGTGCTTACTCTGTAGTAGGTATTTATGAATTATCACTTCATTTTACAACAACCCAATGGGTTTTTCAAAGACAAAATACACTATACATTTTACGTAATTATTTATGGAGATTGTTAAAGAAAGACTAGAGATAGCAGGGAATTTTTAAAGAAAGAAATTTTGTTTATTGCTGCTTAGAAAGCTATAAAATAATTTTTACCATCTTTGCAGCATAGTACAGCCACTAGCACATGACTTACTCTTCGCTATGCAGAACCATTTAATCATTTTAATGAATTGGGAAAGTGGCCCCCATTTGGCCAGGATAAAGAACCAAGTGTGCTTTGATGCTGAGAAGGAAGGTGGTGTGACGTGATGGGCAACATGAATATCTGCTGGTAAAAAAAGGTACCCCAGTGGAACGGAGTTACATATTCAATTATAAGGGTTTTCAAGTACTTCTCTATTTCACGTGTCTGCTACAAAATTGTAAGTGCCCTAGAATGGAGAAACACCTTACGTGATGACACCTCTGAGGAATTAGTAAAATGACAGAAATGATAGTAAAAGAGCTCCAAAGTTGGTGTCCATACAATGGGTTGATAGCCTTTGCTGTCTCAGTAACAAGTTCTTTAGTAGCCTTGTCTAAGTCATTAACTTGTATCACATATTTTTCTTTTCTTTTCTTCTTCTTCTTTTTTTTTCTAACGGAGTCTTACTCTGTTGCTCAGGCTGGAGTGCAATGGCGCAATCTTGGCTCACTGCAACCTCCGCTTCCCAGGTTCAAGTGATTCTCCTTCTCAGTCTCCAGAGTAGCTGGGGTTATAAGCACGTGCTACCACGCCCGACTAATTTTTGTGTTTTTGGTAGAGACAGGGTTTCACCATGTTGGTCAGCTGGTCTAGACCTCCTGACCTCATGATCTGCCCGCCTCGGCCTCCCAGAGTACTGGGATTACAGGTGTGAGCCACCACAGCTGGCCAACTTTTTTTTTTTAATCTTCATAAGTGACCTCAAATCTGCACTCATCTATTAAGACGTGAGAAACAATAAGGAAAGGTTCATTGTGCAGGCACTGCAGCCACATCAAGCCCAGAGTCTGTCACACATAATACCTGCAAGACCATGACAAAATTACTTAATCTCCCTTTTCCTCACATTTTTCATCAATGTTTAATGGCGATGATAATATTACCATCATTAATGATAATGTTAATATCATAAGGTTGTTGTGAAGATCCATTTATTCATTTACTCATTCATCAAAATTTTAAGAGCATCTACTATGTGCCAGGCACTATGATGCATTTCAATGAAGGACAGAAAGACAATAATTGAAAGAAAAAGAAAAATATAAAACGTGGAAAAATTAATTTGAGATGGGCAAGAATATTTTAATATGATAGGCAGAGAAGATCGCCTTGATAAAATGACGGTTAAACAGAGACCTGAATGAGGTAAGTGAGTTAAGTCCTGAAGCTACGAGGGGACGGGGACATATCATGTAGAATGAACTGTAGAAGCAAAGGCTGTGTGACACAAGGGTTCATGGCATTTTTCAAAGAGCTACCTGGAGGCCATTGTGGCTAGAGCTATGTGAGCAAAGGGGAGAATTTTCAGAAATAAATTTAGAAAGATGTCAAGAGGACAAGAGAATATATGGGCCCTGTGGAACATTATAAGGACTGGCTTTTACTGCATGTTACCGAATTTAACACATTTTTCATTGTTAGCTTCATCATTATTTTATGTATAACTAAGGAACAAAAACTGCCATGAAAACGATGGCACAACACTTTCTAATCACATAGATTTTTATTTTGTATTTATCTAAAGAGTTTATTTAGTCTTATTTAGACAAAAATTCTTTTATATGCTATGCTGGTCTGCCTCTGTTTCTTTTTACATACACAATAACTTCTCATTTCAATGTTGAATCATAGTAGAAACTTACTGAAGATATTAAGTTCAAATGTGTAGTCCCAATAGTGCCTACAATTTAACTGAAGTGATGACCAAGTTTGTTCATATACAAGCAATGATCAGTATGTTATAACTGCCACCTGGTTTACGGTGAATATAAGACACTTTTTAATTTTCTATATAAAAATAAGTATGTATTATAGTCATCTAAATGTGGAATGTAAATGAGATAGAAAGTCAGAGAAGGGTGTTGCGAGAAGAAGTCATGGTTTACTTAAAGAATTGCTTTTGCTGCCATGAAAAGAATAGACTGACTGAAACGCACAAAGGTGCAAGCAGAGAGCTGCCCAGGAGATTTATTTGATTAATAACGATTCAGATAGATGGTAGTGGTTTGGCTCAGAATGATATCTTAGAGGTGTCATGAAATGGTCAGATTCTGATGTCTTTTGAAGATAGAAATGACAAGATTATTGATAATTGGATGAAAGCGATAGGAGAAAGAAGTCAGAATAACTCTCAAGTTTTTACCTTGAGATTGGGAAGACTGTGCACAGATGGGTAGGGATCCGTGGGGGTCAGGAGTCTGCTATTTGACGTGATACATGTGAACTTCACTATTAGAAATTCAAGTGGAAATGTGGAGTAGGTGACTAGAAAATGAGTTTAGAGTTCACAGAAGTAGAATCTGGAGATAAAACTTTAACATAAAATAACTCCTTCCTTGTATAGATGCAGTTTAATATTGCGAAACAGGATGGCATCACCTACAATTGTGTTTCTCCATTTTTGGCTACTATTCACACTTTTTTTGGACAATGGAGTCTTGCTCTGTTGCCCAGACTGGAGTCCAGTGGCACAATCTTGGCTTACTGCAACCTCCGCCTCCTGGGTTCAAGTGATTCTCCTGCCTCAGCCTCCTGAGTAGCTGAGATTACAGGCATGCACCACCACGCCCAGCTAATTTCTGTATTTTTAGTAGAGACGAGGTTTCACCATGTTACCCAGGCTGGTCTGGAACTCCTGACCATAGGTGATCCACCCACCTCAGCATCCAAAAGCGCTGGGATTCAGGCATAAGCCACCATGCCCGGCTACTATTTGCACTTAAAATAACTAGTTCAACCATTGTGGAAGACAGTGTGGTGATTCCTCAAGGATCTAGAACTAGAAATACCATTTGACCCAGCCATCCCATTATTGGTCATATATCCAAAGGATTATAAATCATGCTACTGTAAAGACACATGCACACATATGTTTATTGTGGCACTATTCACAATAGCAAAGACTTGGAACCAACCCAAATGTCCAGCAATGATAGATTGGATTAAGAAAATGTGGCACATATACACCATGGAATACTATGCAGCCATAAAAAAACATGAGTTCATGTCCTTTGTAGGGACATGGTTGAAGCTGGAAACCATCATTCTCAGCAAACTATCACAAGGACAGAAAACCAAACACTGCATGTTCTCATTCATAGGTGGGAATTGAACAATGAGAACACTTGGACACAGGAAGGGGAACATCACACCCAGGGGCCTATTGTGGGGTGGGGAAGGGGGGAGGGATAGCATTAGGAGATAGACCTAATGAATGTAAATGACCAGTTAATGGGTGCAGCACACCAACATGGCACATGGATACATATGTAACAAACCTGCACATTGTGCACATGTACCCTAGAACTTAAAGTATAATAATAAAAAAAGAAAAAAATAATATTTTATATCACCATATCACTAGGTAGCACACAAACATACACTGGAAAAATATGTATTATTTAATGTAACTTTATTTTATAGGTATGATACATTCTGTTTTTCTTGTCTCATCTTTTCTGTGTTCAAAAGCCAAAAGTTACTACATGTTCCTAAGATTAAAAAACACTAAACCAGAATGCGAATGAGAATAGAGAAGAGATTAGTTCCAAGAACTGAGCCCTGCTTCATGCAGTGTGTCCAAAGATCTGCAGCAATGCCTAGCACATATTAAATGCTCAACAAATGTTGGTTTGTATTATTAAAGGGGGATCCCTTCCCCCCAAAATATTACTGATTTGTTTTTATCAACTTCATAGTTAGAGGACTCAGACTATAGCATACAGAAAGAGAAACAGGTATTGCATTAGTTTTCTATGCTGTATAACTAATCACTACAAACGGCTACTTAAAACCACGTTCATTTATTATGTCAGTTTCTGTGAGTCAGAGCTCTGGGTATAGTTTAGCTGGGTTCTCTTTTTCAGGATTCCACCAGATGTTGGCAAGGGCTGCAGACTCATCAGAGGCTTGACTGGGGAAAGATCCACTTCAAACCGCCTCAGGTTGTTGGCAGCATTCATCTCCTTATAGTTTTAGAGTTGAGTTCTCCACTATCTCACTGGCTGTTGGCTGGAAGTCACTCTTACCTCCTAGATGCTGCCTGCTGTTCCTTGCCATGTGACCCTCTCTATAGGCAGTTCAGTGCATGCCCACCTACTTCTTCAAGGACAGCAGGAGAATTTCTTAAGCTCCAGTATGCCCAGCTGGAGTCTTATGTAACATAAATTATAATAGGGATGACAACCCAGCACCTTTGTCATAGAACATAACTTAATCAAGGGAGTGAAGTCGCCTTTTCCTTACTGTATTGGAAATGAGTCATTTGTTATGCCCATACTCAGAAGGAAAGGATTACATAAGGACCTGACTTACTGGGGGTCATCTTAGGGCATGTTCTTCTGCTTGTCTCCTTCTTTTCCAAGATATTCTTCCTGGAACTTGTAGGAAGGAGTAAAATTTTGGTCTTCATCTTGATTATGAAATAAGAAATCATAGAACAGGGGTAAGAAGACGTGAGCACTATTCTTAATACTTTCTGTTTTATCACGGGAATATGGCAAGGTAATTAATCTATCATTACCTCAGTTTTCCCATCTTTAAAATGGCTGTACCAGTGTCTTTCCAGCATCTTTTCTCACAGGATTCTCAAGAAAATGATATAAAATATTTTATGAAAGATTGAATTTTGAGCTATAAAGTGGTATAAAACATGACAAAACCCTTTATTATTATTATGCTCTGGTTTTCTAACTTTTCACCAGCTGTCTAGAAGGACAAAGCAATGTTATAAATGGCTTGTGGCCTGTCACCTTTCTCTAAACCTTGTCAGCAGCAAGCTCTCAAATATTTATTGAAGGAATAACACGTGTTTTTCTTCATTTGGTTTATATCTACTTTTGTTCATCAAGGGAGCCATAAATAGTTTTACCTTTCTTTATACAGTGTGTTTGATTTTTAAAACAAACAAGTGTTGTACAGTTTGTATTAAAGGACTACTTTATTGCTTTTTTATTACCTGAAAAATGCAACAAAAGTTTAAAATTAATAACAGTAGTAACAGGGAGTAGAGATAATAAAAGTTATGTTCTTGGCCTCAGAAGCAACTTGCAATTCACTTTCCATTTCCTTACCAAAAAAAAAAAAAAAAAAAAAAGAAGAAGAAAAAAGATCAATAACTTTTCTGGTGTTTGTTTAATCAAAGCAGGAACAGAAAAGGAGAGAGAAAGAAAGAAAAATAAAAACTTTTAAACATAAGGCAGCATCTAGCAATTGAGAAGAGAGTCAGGGATTTGCTTGATTTGGATAGTCCCTCTATCAACAGAAGTTTCATAGCCACTGTTGGGAGGAAAAAGTAACAGTGAAACATCAGAGGGGGAAACAGATTTACTAGGGCATAGGAAATCCTAGTAGGGTTTAAGTATTTCATGGGATCAGTTAGTCAGTAAGTGGCAAGCTTAAATGACCATTCCCAGATATCTTACATAACATACAGAGCTGACTTCCCAGGAGAGAAACATATTTCCGTTTGGAGACCAATATCTAGTTTTCAATTATTAAAAAGTAGAAAAACGTTTATAAAACACATCTTTCAATGCTACTCTTGTAAAATAATAGATTCTCGCAAATATCTTTCATTATGCCTGCCACTGACCTATCTAGTGCTAGAGTTGTATGCCCTTCTAGCACCTTAAACTATCTCCTGGAAATAATTCTGACACAAAACCTAGACTTGGCTCTCACCATTTGCTAGGCGTTTCCAAATGAACATTCTTTTGGTTGAAATTCACTCTAGCAAAAGCCAATTTTTAACCTTTCAGCTCTTGCCCAACCCACACACCTTACATAGGCTGTAGGGTCCCAGTCCACAAGTATATATATATACAAATTCTTTATCCTTTATTCATGGAAGGAAACATTCTGGCTCCTTTACAAATCCTTTATAGCTCAGAATTTCCGTTTAAAGTGCCTTTTGAAATGAAGGCAGAATTATTCTCTGTATTTTTTGACGCTGCTAAGAAGGAATTTCCTCTTGCAATCAAAAAGAAGTACAGGAAGGCAATGGAGACAATAAACCAGGATTACTGGAGATGATGTTTCCCACTGAGTTGCAGAAGGAAGTATTTGGGGGTAAGTGAATGGATCAGATCATAAAAGTCTATGCAACTGATCTGAAGAACATAGATTCTACTCTAAATAAATGGTGAATCATTGATGGCTTAGGGAATATGAACTGATATGAAAAAATATAGGGAATTAATCCCTCAGTAGTTTGCACTGTGGTTGAAAAGTCTAGAGGCAAGGGTTAGTTTGAAGGTGGTTATACTCATGTTAGTGTGAGGCACTAAGGTTGAGTAGAATTCGAAGTGAGAGAGAAGAATGGATGTGAGAGATGTGTAGTAGAGAAAAATGACTAGACTTAGTGACAAGATTTAAGTGACAAATGAATAAGACGTGGCAAGACTATGAAAGTCCTAAGAAACATAAAAACAAACTAGTAGAAGATATCTTACAGGCAAATTTTGGCATATGGAAAAATAATATGTTCACTTTACCAGTCTAGGTGGACTTTGCATGTATGTATGGGAGGACAATATATAACAGAGGTGACTACCTCTTTTATACTCCATTGTGTTCTGACCTTTCCCTTGTTTTGGTTAAAGCCATGTGAGCTTTAGAGTGGGCTAAATATCTATAGTGTGTTGAATAGTGCCCCCCCTCCAACAATTCATATCAACCCCGCACCTCAAAATGTGACCTTATTTGAAAATTGGGTCTTTTAAGATGTACATAGTTCAGATGAGTCATGCTTGATTAGAGTGGGCCCTAAATCCAAAGACTGGTATCTTCGTAAGACTAGAGGTGAACCACATGGAGGCATATGTATAGGGAAGAATAACATGTGAAAAACAGAAGCAGACATTTAAATTTGGCAGCTGTAAGTCAAGCAATGCTAAGGATTGCTGGAAGCCCCCAGAAGCTAGGAAGACACAAAGAAGGATTTTTTTCCCTAGAGTTTTCAGAGGGAGTATGGCCCTGCTGGCAGGTTGATTTCAGACTTCAAGCATCCAGAACTATGAGAGAATAAATTTCTCTCATTTTAAGCCACCAAGTTTGTGGTAATTTGTTCCTGTAGCCCTAGGAAATTAATAATGTATCTGAACTACAGAAAATAATAATTAACATTTATTGAACCATCAGTATGTGCTAGACACTGTACTGAATGCTTTATTCAGATTACCTGATGGAATCTTATTTTGCTGAGATGATTGTCATATACTTTTAAAATGAAAACACTAAGACTTTGAGGGGTTTTATTAACCCAGGTCATACTGGTAGTAATTTTTGAAACCAGGATTCTTAAAATATCAGTTGGACTTAAGAGCCACCAAGCAAGTTATCTCTCAGTCATTCCATCCACTGCTGAGCAATTCCCAGAAAATGTATTTTCAGCTTTAAAATTCTCGAAAAACAAAACAAAACAAAACATTTTTTGTTGAGTTCAGATTAATCAATGGATCAAGGATTCCTAACCCAGATAATACTTCTTGTTCCTATATTTAGACTCCTTGGTCTTCTGTGAGCCTCTGAGTCTTTGGGGGTTACAATGACTTCATTTTGTTTCCATCTATCCTAATTCTTTAGGCTTTGGTATCTAAAGATTGTTATAATCTCTAAAATTATTTCACCCAGGGACATAAGTTGCTTGGATGGTTTAAAATACACACACTTACACAGATTTGAAGTCTTGGTGAAGCAATATGCAAAATTGTAAGCTTTTCTAATGATTCTTCTTAATTTATTATAATGCCTTTGATGGAATGCAAATCTGCAACTTGGAATTTCTGCTGTTTGTAAAAGAATAACATTGCTAAGTTTAATTTTTAAGGAGAAATATTGACAACGTTGATAAAAGCTTAAAAATAGCTTTATTGTTATAGTTGTATATATTAAAGGTGAATGCATTGTCAAATGTCCAGGTCACCCACAATATAAATGTGTATGTGGTGGGACCCATACATTGATGGTTCTGTAATCCAGTCAGAAAATTTTTACTGATTACCAATTTCCATATTATGTCAAATGCTTCAAAAATTCCATTTTACATTTGCATATCTATTTGTTTCAGATATTTCACCTATGGGACTTAAAGTTTCTGAATAGGTCAGTGAGGCAGAATTTTCTCTTTCTGCCCTCAATCTCTGACTTGTGTTTGGTGCTAGAAAAATGCATTAATTCAAAATACAATAAAAAAAACTATTGAGTGCCTACTATTGACCAGGCATTATTTTAGATATTGAAAATATAACATTGGAAGGGGTTCAGTGCATATATGCTTATATATTATTATATATCAATATACATGATTATATATAAATTTATCAATTATATTGGAAATACCAGGATATAAGAGAAAGAGTAAAACAAAATTGTAGTAGGAAATATCTTGTAGATAATATCAATGATTTCAGATCTAAACTTTCATGCCTCATGTTTTGAGGTCTAACACACTACTGCCCCACCATTTCCCCCCGCAAAAACAGAATGAAAGCTACAAATTTGCACCACATATGTAATTTTAAAATCTGTTAGTAGCCACACTAAAAGAAAAGAAATAGGTAAAATAGGTAAATGGCCATATTTTATTTCCAAAATATTATCATTTCAACAAGCGATCATTGTGAAAATGAGATTTTTACACCTTTTTCATTTTAAGCATTGAAATTCCAGTGGTATTTTACACTCATTTCAGACTAACCACATTTCAGGTTGCTCAATAGCTGCTTCAAGTAGCTAGTGGTCACTGTACTGGACAGCACTTATCTAATGCCTTGATTGTTTGCCTTGTCTTTTCCATTTGAAATGAGAGTATTAAGTAATTCGTATCTTTTTTTCTCACACGCTGCAAATAAAAAAATGAGGAAATAGGCAAATTGTTTTCTCAACTATTCCAATATAAAAACAAAATATAGTTATTTATTAAAAGGTCTTTCTTTTAAATAGAACAAAATGTTTAAAGCTTACTTACGGAACATCAGATTTGGGCATCAGTAGAAGATAATAAAATCTCTGATATATTCTCTTTGAAAATAATTGAGGAAATAATATTTTCTAACTTCCGAATTTTAAAGGGAAAGCAAACATATCAATCTGGGCAAGGCTTCAAAGAGGCCATGATATGTGCCTGCGGAAGTCCCTTGGCCATCACCAAGGGGCTATTCTCTCTCTCGGAGCGGCTCTGCGGAATAATTTTACCGTATAATCTGTGACTGTTTTCATTCCGATATCATTCACATAGAGTTTTAGATGACAATTTCTCTTTTTCTAGGGAAAAATTTAGTAGTATTTTATGCATAATGTAAGTTGTGTTATTACTAGACAGATTTTTAAAGGAAATCGGTTTTTGAAACCCTTAGTTTCATTTTATTCTTGAGTTCTGATAAGTTGTATACATTTGTTAATTAAACTTGACCATGAAACATAGCAATGAATTCTGAAGAATGGAAAGAAAGATGGAGTTACTTTATAATTTTGTTTCTAATATTTTGTAAAATCATTTAAATATAAGATGGACTGTATTCAATTTCAAGTTTTTATTTTGGAAATGCACAATATTAGGACTTTGGATCCAGGTCCCACTAGTATTGTGAGTTTCCTCATTATGAAATGGGAAATACTACCTATTCTGCAGAACTATTGAGAGGATGAGTTGAAATAAATATGTGATAAATAGTAAGTATTGTGTAGCTATTACAGCAGGCTCTTAGTAAAGGTTAGTTATCCTTTCTCCTCTACCACAATTACTGCTTCCTTTTGTTTTAAAAAAATTCAGATTCCTTCTTCAATCTGAAAAACAGCATGAGAAACATTTTTCATTATTGCTTAAGGAAACCAAAAAAAGAAAAATACAAATTCTGTTTAAAAAATAATTCACCAAGAACAATATTCTGCACCTATAATTTACATAGAAATATAAATATATAAAGGAGATGTGCAAAATGACGTGGATTTAGGTTCTTGTATTATGACTGAGTTCAGGAAGTGGTCAAAAAATTAAAAAGACTTTTTTTGTAAAGAAAAATACTGCTCTTTGCTAACAGAGTAATGAAAAGATAAACTCACTGAGGAATAAACTCAATAAAATCATAATCATGATGGTGTTAAAATCGATGATGTATATTTTTATTAAGAAAAGTACAAACTAAATTGTTGTTTACAATTATTTTCAAACACACCTCTAATACACCAGTGGTTAGGATAGTATTTTAAAGTAGTTAAGATAAAATATTATCTGTCATTTAAATTGCTTAAACCCCCTTCACTAGGACCTTAAATGCCCCAGTAGGACATCTTAGCATAACTAGATGTTTTCCATCTTTTAATTACTATGACTAATTTTTTACAGCTGAGTTACAAAACCTTGAAAATAATGAATATGGTGACACATTCTTAATTATAATGGTGCAAACAGCACCACTGTAATACAGTGTGAGGCTTACATTGAAAAGGAATTTCCCTGGAACTGAAGCTCCTCTGATTGCTTTCCACATCACGTTTTAAACAAACACTGTAGTGCTTTAGCCATGACTTGGTTGCCTAGGATACACAATTAATGTAGCACTAAGATGCTGCTACTAGTTAGACTTTGAGGCCGTGTCTGTAAGTGCTGCACATAGCTGCTTTTAATACATTAGAAACATTTATGTAACAGGGACACTTTGCGGCTGGGTTCGGGGTGGGTAGTTGCAGTTTCATTCATGAGATAACCAGCTGTATATTTCAGTGGTTACAGTGAAAATAATTATTTTTATTTTAGTTTAGGTTAGTTTTTCTGTGAAAGAGGCAAAAAATGACTGTTTTTAAACAAATGCAAAATTGATTCAGTGATCTAATTCTAAGACACATTCTCAAAGAATTAAATTTTCGTTGTTGAAGAACTGGAAAAGGTAACTAGCTAAATCACAGTGAGTCATTTCTACAAGCCTCTTCATTTGATAGTGACTTTTATTTGTAGATTTTTATTTAGTCTGTGTGGTAAAACATATCAGTTTATTTTTATTAAGATATTTGAAAGTTTCATGTATTATAAAATTATTATGATAATAAAAATAAACATTAGCAAGATAATGTTTGTAACAGTAGTTAATGAGAGTATTGGTGATGAACCACAGAAATATATACAAATATTGTATGTACAGGTTATTATACCTTTTATATCAAAAGTTATCTTTCAATTTTTATAACAGTACATTTTTAATGTTTTTGGTTTAAATATGACATGGAAATACAAAGCTGGTTATACATTTTAGCAAAACAACCTAAATCTGGTTTTAAAAATCAGTAGTCTTCTTGCTTCATTCCTATGAAAACTTGAATTGTCTTCTTGGCTGATTGGAGTTGTTGAGTGAGTGGGAAGATCCAATTTTAACCAGCAGGTGGTGCTTGAGTTATAAATGCATTTAGAATAGAGATTTTTTTTTTTTTGAAACTCTTGCAAAACTTTCAGGAATGGTTGTTCTTATTTTCTATTTCATAGGGGTAATTACATTTTAGAAGGAAAATCTCATTTAGAGCTTCTGAATTATCACTGGAATTGATAAGCTTAATGCCTTTTCATTCCTTGTCTCTTTCCCTTTCCCTTTCAGCAGCTGTACTGTCAGGCAGGAAGGATACAATCTTTTCTCCACAACAGAGGGCCTGGGTGGTGAAAGTGAAATATATTGTTCCAGGAGCTTCAGGCATATTGCCTGCAAGTGCACCACTTTTTCTCCTGGGTAAGATTCAAGGAGGTTCCTAACTTCACCTTGAAATCTTGGTGCATGTTTATGACACCACTTTTCAAGTTCACTCTTCTGTACATAAACCATTTTTGCTGTGTATTGGAATGCAGATCTCTTAATAGTGACTAATTTCTCCAGTCTTCAAAAATGCATATGGTCCCAAAGGTAATAAAATTATGGCCTTTGACATTTGTCACGGGGGAGGGACACTGTGTAAAAATTCCTTCAAAAAAGCATTGTCCATACCACCAAATTCAACAAGAAAATAAAGTCATTGTTTGTTTGATGGATAGTGCATTTTCAGTTTAGATGTACTACATCTAGTGAATGAGCATAAAACCTAAATGACTAGGTTTTATGTCATTTGACGTATCAAATGACGGAAGATATAATATTACCGGTTATCTAGTGTTACTTCTTTCTATGAGCACATCAAGTAGACTTTACTGTTACATTTTAATTATTAAATACTAAAGCCAGTAAAAGTCCTGGATGTCTGCTATTCCTGCAGAAATAATCAGAAAGCATCTTATAATTACATTTTTTCATTTTAGGAAATTCCTTTATTGGTTTTGTTAATAACATTTGGTTTTGTAATATTAATGGCTTTAGAATTATGATAATTTTAAGGCCTTAGTGCCTAATTTATTTGGCCAATCACATTTCTGACATTTTAGTTTAAGATAATAACCACTGTATATTCCTAAAGTGACATGCGTGTTGTGTTTTCAGTGTATTGAGAATTACATCAGATAATTAAATTCTGTGGATAATTCTATTTTTTTGATGAGAATTATATCAGATAATTAAAGTCTGTGGATAATTCGATTTTTTTTTTTTTTTTTTAGAAACAGGGTCTCACCCCGTGGCCCAGGCTGAAGTGCAGTGGCTCAATCATAGCTCGTTGTAGCCTCAAACCCCTGGGCTCAAGTCATCCTCCTGCCTCAGTTTCTCAAGTGGCTGGGACTACAGGAGTGTGCCACCACACCCACCTAATTTTTTAATTTTTTTTTGTAGAGATGAGGTTTCACTATGTTGTCTAGGCTAGTCTTGAACTCCTGGCCTCAAGCAAATCCTCCTGCCTCTGCCTTCCATAGTGCTAGGATTATGGGCATGAGTCACTGCACCTGGCCTTATTAATTCACTTGTAACAAGCAATCTGAATAAATCACATTTTTCCCCTTAAGAAACTCTTTTTCTTCTATTTTTCCTCAGTAGGCGTCTTCCCTGACAAAGTTAATATCTTCAACAAATTATTGTAATTGTTTTTTTCTGAACTCTGACTCAAAGTGATCAGGACAATTGGTATTAGCAACGGCAGGATAAAGAGAATGGAATAATGGATCTTTCCTTAGATTATGTACAGGTCTCCATCTTTATGACTAATATGGCATAACATTTTTCTCTGCAAAGGTTTTTCTTTTTCCTTTAAGAATTAAACTTCATGCAGTATTTGTCCGTTATAAATCCAGCTATGCAAATAAGGGTCCACTAGGACTCTGAAGAAGGGAATGAACTTCAGTTGCCCTTATGAGCTCTATTAATTTGCATGTCCATAGTAATATTCCAGTTTCCAGGTTCCTGTAACTAAGTATGGGCATAAGATACAAAAAGTAAGATGATTCACTCAAATTCCAACTACTATTTTAAAAAGTAACAACCAAAATTCAAAGTTCTAGCAATATTTAGTCCAAAAAGTGAATATTTTGTTGTTTTAATACATGGGAGTTTATTTTCATTCCTTTTCTCCCTTGCACATGGAACTACTGAAACACTTTTATTTTTTCCCAGTACATCTTTGGCCACTTGAATTTATAGAGAAGAGAAGAGCAATGTAAAATACTAATGAAGCAATTCTTTCTCACATTTCAGACTGCTGCAAATCAAACTCAAAGGATTAGGAAAAAGACCCTTCTTACAAGTTTATAAGACTAAAATTTCTTACTGGTTCATGAAATACATTTAACTTCTCATTCTTCTGCAACATAGAAAGCTGTTGTCAGCTGGTTGATTTCTTGCACACCAGGCCAACTCTTCTGTCTCAAATCTGCATAGAGATAAGTTTGGAGAGGAGCAGAGTCCCTTTGGGGATGAAATTTGCTTTTGCTATTTTTGTTATTCCTTTTTCACAGGAGGCTGTATAATAATTTTCTGCCTAGGATCTTGAAATAACATTAAAGATTGACAATTTGGTTAGACTTGTCACTCTTAGGGCCAAAGTTGACTCATATTGCACAAGGGACTGGTGACATTCACATAATTTTTTAAAAATAACTTTTGCATATAAATATTATTTTCCCAATTACAGGTGGCATTTTGAAATGCTTTTTTGTGTTGTGAGTCATTCAAACATGTTATAAAAATATATATTTTATCTTTGTATCTTCATGCTTTCCTTTAGGGTGATTTTGGTTTTTGGAGTAGCTCTTAGAAACCTCTTTCTCAGGCAGACACCAAGCAGATGGAAGCACAGAAAAGTTGGAAGACTTCATGTTTGGGAGGTAGGCACAGACTGAAGGAAGTGGATGCCCTAGGTTAGAGACAAGATAACAGCATTGTGAGAATAGAGTAAAAATAAATTCAGCTTGATTCGTTTCTGGTTTTATGTTGGCTACTTAATACAGTATATAGAAGTGAGAATGCTTTCTACCTACCTTCTTTTCTTTTTTATTCCTTCCTTTCTCCACTTCTTACTCACAGAAGTGAAATTGCTGATTGATTTCTGTGCTTGAGAAAGGAGGAAGGTTTTCCCGTCCCCCACTCTCCTTCCACCAGTCCTACAAATGTGATCGCTAAGTTTAGGAAAAACATATGCACATTTTGTGTGTAATGTTCTGGGAAACATGAAGTCCAGGGGAATATGATTTACAGATGGCTACGCAGAACCAATATCAAAAAAAATGAAGGGGAAATATAAACATAGAAGGGGACCAGAACATAGTTGTAAGATGAGATTCAGCCTTCTGACTTGTTTTTTATTTCAGAACAAAAATTGTTCCTTTGTTACTTCTGATGAAGTCCTCCGTCTTTTTAGAAGGGAGGCTTGGAGAGGGTTGCAGTATGAGAAAAGAGCCATTGCAGATAAAAAAATTAATTTCGTCTTGGAAATTCAAGTACCTACAAAATATTAAAGGTGCTAGTAAACCATTAAAGTGTAAAGTAACCTTAAAATCTAAACCCAATTCACCTACAATATGATTATGACTTCAAAGTAGAAATATATATTTATATTTTTCATATACCTACCCACTAACGTTGGCCAAAATTGATCATTATTGATAAACTAAAACTATATACATTTGCATAATACCTCTGTTTAATTATGAGCAATATTGGTGCAGATAGTTTCAAAATGTAGCTGAGATTTTAATGGTGGCAGTAAATCAAAGATGATCTATTTATTATTTCATTTTACCTACTCTAAAATGGCTGATAATTTTTACAAAGAATCTTTCTAATTATAGTCAGATTACTAAACAGAACCCATTTTATTTAGTAGATCACGTGATAAATGCAAAAGCAGAAATCCACTGGTACTTTTTTTGTAATTTAGGTCTTATTACCTAGAGAAATAGAGTGAACATGTGTCAGTTGAGTTTCCACACTAGACAATGAAAGACAACTTCCTGTGTGATTGCTAATATAAAGCCTCCTCACTAAGAAAAAAAAAAGTTTTAGTGAGATTTAATTTGCTTACTAGACAGTCCACCTATTTAAGGTGTATGATTCAGTGGTTTTTACTATATTCACAGAGTTGTGCAACCTTCACCACAATACATTTTAGAACCATCACCACAATTTTCATTGCTCCTAAATGAAACCCCATACCTATTAGCAGTCACTACCCATTTCCTCTCAACCCCTCACCTCTAGACAACCATAAATCTGTGTCTCTATAGATTGCCTCTTCAAGACTTTTCATGTAAACAGAATCATATGATATGCAACCTTTTGGCTTATTGTGTTAGTGTAATGTTTTTAAGATTAACTCACATCATAGCATGTATCAGTACATAATTCCTTTTTATTGCCCAATAATATTACATTGTATGGATATACTACATTTTATTTATCAGTGTCAGCTGATGGACTTTGAGTTTTTTCTCCTTTTTGGTTAATATAACTCATGCTCCTATGAACATTCATGTACAAGAATTTGCATGGAAATGTTTTTATTTCTCTCAGATTGTCTACTTAGAAGTAAAAGTGCTGTACCATATGATAACCTAATATTGAACACTTTGAGGTACCAACAGACTATTTTCCAAAGTGGATGCATCATTTTACATTCTCATCAGCAGTGTATGAGGACTCCAACGTCTCTGCATCCTCACCAACACTTGCTTATCTGTCTGTTTTATTATGGGCATCTTAATGAATGTGAAATCTATCTCATTGGGTTTTGACTTGTATTTCCCTGAAGGCTAATAATGTTGAGAATCTTTTGTGTGCTTTTTGGCCATTTCTATATCTTCTTTGGAACAAAGGCTATTTGGATTCTTTGCCCATTTAAAATTTTTTTTTAATTTTTATTATTGAATTGTAAGAAAACTTTATGTATTCTAGACACAAGTCTTTTATGAGATACATGATTTGCAAATATTTTCTTTCATTTTATGTGTAGTCTTTTCTTTTTTTATTATTATTATTATACTTTAGGTTTTATGGTACATGTGCGCAATGTGCAGGTAAGTTACATATGTATACATGTGCCATGCTGGTGCGCTGCACCCACTAACTCGTCATCTAGCATTAGGTATATCTCCCAATGCTATCCCTCCCCCCTCCCCCCACCCCACAACAGTCCCCGAAGTGTGATGTTCCCCTTCCTGTGTCCATGTGTTCTCATTGTTCAATTCCCACCTATGAGTGAGAATATGCGGTGTTTGGTTTTTTGTCCTTGCGATAGTTTACTGAGAATGATGATTTCCAATTTCATCCATGTCCCTACAAAGGACATGAACTCATCATTTTTTATGGCTGCATAGTATTCCATGGTGTATATGTGCCACCTTTTCTTAATCCAGTCTATGATTGTTGGACATTTGGGTTGGTTCCAAGTCTTTGCTATTGTGAATAATGCCGCAATAAACATACGTGTGCATGTGTCTTTATAGCAGCATGATTTATAGTCCTTTGGGTATATACCCAGTAATGGGATGGCTGGGTCGAATGGAATTTCTATTTCTAGATCCCTGAGGAATCGCCACACTGACTTCCACAAGGGTTGAACTAGTTTACAGTCCCACCAACAGTGTAAAAGTGTTCCTATTTCTCCACATCCTCTCCAGCACCTGTTGTTTCCTGACTTTTTAATGATTGCCATTCTAACTGGTGTGAGATGGTATCTCATTGTGGTTTTGATTTGCATTTCTCTGATGGCCAGTGATGGTGAGGATTTTTTCATGTGTTTTTTGGCTGCGTGTAGTCTTTTCATTTTCTTTGTTATAATCGTTGTAATACAAAAATTTTTAAATTTTTATGAAGTCCAGTTTATCATTTTTTTCTTGTTATTTGTGCTTTTGGTGTCATGTTTAAAAAGCCTTTGTCTAGACCAAGGTTGTGAAATTTTACTATATTTTCTTCTAAGAATTGTATATGTTTTGTCTTCTCATTTAGGTTTATAATCTCTTTTGAGTTAATTTTGTGCATGGTGTGAGGAAGGAGTCCAAATTCATTTTTTTACATGTTGATATCCAGTTGACTCAGGACCATTTGTTAAACAACTATTCTTTCCCCAATGAATTTTCTTGGAAGCCTTGACAAAAATCATTTACTGTAAATGTGAAAAGGTATTTCTGGTTTCTTGATTCTATTCCATTGATTTATATGTCTACCCTTCTTCCAAACCACACAATCATGATTACTGTAACTTTGGGGTAAGTGTTGAAATAGAGAATTGTAATTCCTCCAACTCTGTTTATTTTTGAGATCGTTTTGGCAATTTTGGGTCCCTTGAATGTCCATATGAATTTTAGGATCAGATTGTCAATTTATGCAAAGAGAGTATCTGGAATTTTGATTCAAATGTGTTGAATCTGTAGATCAATTTGGAGAGTACTGCCATCTTAACATTCAACTGGAAGAGGCAAAAACATTTGATATTAGAACATGGAAAACTATAATTTGAGGTAGCTTAAGATAAGTGGCATAAAAGATGTATAATAAAACCCCCTTGCAGATTAAAAGGAGAAGGTTTTATCGATGGAGAATGAAAAAGACTATTCATGGAGGAGGCTGTTCAAGAAGTATGACATAAACCTTGAGTTGTCTAGGATTTCATCAGGCTGTATTGGAAGAGAGGGGCATTGGCGAGAATATTCAAGATGGCACAAACAAAAGCTCCCCAAGCAGGAACTCATGAGTCGTACTCATGGAACATCAAACAGTTCAGTTTGGCTAGAGAATGGGACATGTGAAAGAAAGTGGTCAAATATTCTGCTCGAATAAAGGAGACCATATTGTGGGGGCCAGAAAAGTCAGCATAAGGGGTTTAGCATTTACTTGGTAGGCATTGCAGAACCTCCACAATATTTTGATTGAGAATATACTGTAATACTAGCTTGTAAAATCTGTTAGATGAAAAGCACATGTATCTGTAAATATTTTAACCCAAACAAAAGGCTACCAACGAAAGGCCCAGGCTGTGACAACTAACCTAGTAGATCCTCTTCTGGAAAACAAAAGGAAACATTGCTTATCTTGTCAACAGCAGGGGTTTGCTTATATTAATTCAGGATTTAATAGCAAGATAAGCCATAGGGAGCTGCTGTCATAATGAAAAACTCCACTAGAGTCCTCCCGGAAAAGGTACTTCTGATGTAAAAGACCTCGGGGAAAGGTTTCTGGAGAATCCATAATTAAATGTCACATCATGGCAAGGGCAGAGGAAAAAAATGACTCTACTTGGAAAATGGCAAAATATAAATGTCTGGTCAAAATATTTTCGTACCTTATTTAAAATAAGGCTGACGTTCTTCCTAGTACTCTAGACTTTCAATTAACCATCCTCAGTAAATAGACCATTTGTTAACAAAACAAAGGTTGTAAATGCACTTCTACTTTGCTTGGCAAGGTAATGCCCATGGAAATGCCTAATTTCTGGGTGGAATTCTTTCATTCTGAGTTGATGGACTAGAAAAAGCTTAACAGATTGCTGCACTACTGATTCATTTCCTAACAGACAGTTTAAAATATATTGGGGATGAGATCATTGTAACTGTTTTCCCATTTTCCCTAATTTAGTTTATTTATTTAAAAAAGAAAGAGTGTAGTGGAGAGGAAACAAACCTTAGTTTAAATTTCGGTTGTGTAGCCTCAGAAGAGACTATTAAGATTCAAAAATAGTTAATCCTTCCGGATGGGTCCAACTCATTGCAATAAGCACATAAAACATAAAGGACAGTAAATTAGCACACAGTACTTATCCGTGGAGTCTGCCATATGAGCCAACCAATGGAAATTACTGGTATACACGGAACTAGACAGTTAGTTAGAAGGAACTCAGTGATTTTGTGCTATATTAAGTCTAATCATACATTAGAGATAATAGAAAAATTATGAATTCTCTGTTAACACTAGATTCCTACATTCATCACCTGTTTAAGCAAGTTAAACAGTAAAAGAAAGGACCATATTTTGCACATGGCACATTTTAGGATAGTATTTTGCACAGAAAAAATAAGGCTCTTTTGATCAAGTCCGGACCTGCCAATATAAAACCCATATCTTGGCCAAAGTTCTCCCTCATGCCCTCCCATACCCCTATTCCAAAGAAGTACTGATTAGAAAGAGAAGAAAATAATTATAGACAGAAAGACAAATTTTAAGAATAGGAGTAAAAAAAAATTACAGCGAGGTTTAGAAAGTTGAGAACATGCAAAACAAAAGTTATGGTGACAGGCAATGATGTGTAAAAGAAATGTGCTTGTTTTTGCTCACACCATAGTTTATAGGCAAGGAAGCAATCATATGTTTAATTCTTGGATAATGAAAGATTTTGGAATTGAAAAAATAAAAGGAAAGGATAAATTGTTCTCAAAAACTAGAAAAGCCATGCATAAGATGGAGAAGGTAAGGGCTTACTAGCACTGACAAAGAAGGACCAAATGAAAGTAGATGAGATGTGAAATCAAGGAGTCAGACTATCTTCTGTGACAATTTCAAAGCCTACAGAAAAAATAGCTTTGACTTTATAAAACACGCAAAGTATTATTAGCATACAAAACTAAGAAAACTCTTAGCATATAGGTATACAATTAGTTATCAGAATGACTAAATACACGGAAGTTTGATTTAGTCAACATTTTATAAACTAATAGAACCTAACGAAGATAGTTACCAGTACATAAGTATTACATCTTAAATATTGTTAGAATCAATGCAGTAATAATCCATTAACTTGCTGCTTGGATTCCATTAAGTGGTATCAATTTTATTCTGTTGCCTAGTATGGCGTGTGGCACAGAGCAGACCATCAAGAGCCATTTCTTGAGTTAATATATAATTTCTAGCCCAGGGCCATCATAGAAAAAGTGATATTATAGACTTAACGCCCAGGAAATATTTCTTATATACCTACTATGTGCCAGGTAAAAGGGACACACTGATGTTCCAGGGAACTGATAGTCTTTGAAGTGGCATACATGGGCTCCTTAGCATCTTCCTACTAACTTGCGGTCTTCTATATCAGCTTTCTGGGTTTGTTTTTGTTTTTGTTTTTGAGACAGAGTCTCACTATGTCGCTCAGGTTGGAGTGCAGTGGTGCGATCTTGGCTCACTGCAACCTCCACCTCCTAGGTTCGAGTGATTCTGCTGCCTCAGCCTTCCAAGTAGCTGGGATTACAGGCATGCACCACCACACCCAGCTAATTTTTGTATTTTTAATAGAGATGGAGTTTCACCATATTGGCTAGGCTGATCTCGATCTCCTGACCTCAGGTGATCCACCCTCCTTGGCCTCCTAAAGTGCTGGGATTACAGGCGTGAGCCACCGTGCTCAACCATGCTATATCAGTTTTCTGACTCATGGAAACATAATCATGATCCAGCTAAGAAAGTACAAGTTACAAAGATTGAGAAAACGAAGAAAACTTCTGTCCCTGAGGAAACTGAGAATGTGTTCATACACTGCGTCCCTCTAATTTACGCTCCTTTGTTGGAAGCTGGCCTTCCCACCCCCTCTAGGCCCTCTGGTGAATAAGCAAAACCAGTCTCACTCTAATTTTTACATCAACTAAGTTGCAGAAATGTCAATTCATTCTGTGATGTTCTCTATTTTTTTCTGAAATAAGATTTGTTTCTTCCTTCCCTCTGCTTTTCCAGGAATCCATTCTTCTCCTTCTTTCCAAGGATAACTATACTACAATTTCTTAAGAATGTATAGTATATCTATTTTCCCTTTACAAGGCTGCAAGCAGTTTTATTTTGAAGCTAAAACTCATGGAATTATCAACAAGGACACTGGGGAAGAAGAGAGAGGGATGTGATTAGGAGAACTCAGATTCTCTTTTAATATTAGGGCTGATGTTGCTGTACTAGGTAATAAATATGTAAATTTTCTGTTTGCCCCAATTGATTAAATGTAATTAACACCTATTCTAAAATACTTTGTTTTCCTTAATGAAAAAAAGTGAAATGTTTTTCAAGCTTCTACTACATTCTATACATTTTATATGCAATGTCTCAACCTTTATTATGATCTTTTTAGGTAGCTTGTATATTCCCATGTCATAGATGAAGAAGCTGAGTGTCAGAAAGATTAAGAGATTTCTTTAATTTCTTTCTTATACCTAGATATATTATAGCTATATTCTAAGCCTTTATATTTTCCTTCATAACATGTTTTTGGTCATTTAAGAAAACAAATATTTCATTTTTATATGACATTTTGATGCAACAAATTTCCCTCAGAGTTCAGTCTACATTTCTTTTTTACTTTTGATTTGTGCTAGACTTTTTTGCAAGGGAGCAAAAGTTGTAATTTGTTTCCCATGAAAGTGGCCCTGGTTTTCTCATATTAGTTGACATTTTAGGGACGTGTTTCCATTGTTTATCCCTAAGAAAAGCAGAAAATACATTTCTTTCATGCTATTTTGTCTAAGTTATTCCTCCAGATTTGAGGGGTTGTTTGTATTATGTCTATAAAATTATTTGCATATACTTGTATTTAAATACATACACCTGTAATCTTCAATATAGAGATTGCCTGGCTAGACCTATATTTTAATAGCAACTGTGTTGCTACAGAAGGCCAGTGTAGGCGATTCTTCGCTTTGCTTGATATGCTGAGGCTACCAAAACTTGCATGGAACAGCTACTGAGACCTTTCTCTTGATGGAAGTTTTCTACTGTTGACCCTTAAAGACTCATAATAAACTCACACTTCAGCAATAGATGGAAACAGTTGAGTTCTACATTCTAAATTTGATTTATTTTTATCATTAATGTTTGATAATGGCTTTAATATTTAAAATCATGCAAGCATCTAACAAGGTATAACATGTACAGAATTCTGAGTAGCTTGTCCTAGAGTGTAGTCTAAATTATGTTTTCTGTGAGAATGCTTTCGTAGTGACTAAGCACCAGCAGCTCAAGGGACAAATACACCATTTACTCTATTATATTATAGTTTCTTCTTTGAACAGCTGCTACTTATTATTCATACTACTTCAGTGTCACTGTCAGTGCTTTCCACTATCAAATATATCACAGCATTTGCTCACATCTTTGCCTCTTTCACATAGAATTTGAGAAGAAAAGAAAAACAGGACGTTTTCTTTTTAGAATTTCCTCTTTTTCTTCAGCCTTTGAAAATGGTATTGCTAACATTCTGTTTTCTATGTCTAAGTGGAAAATGTTTCATCCTTGCTGAGGTTACAGGGATGAAATAACAGTAGCAGCAAGGTACTGGCCTTTCATTGGACAGTTCGATGGGGAGGGAGTGGGGATTGTTCAACTGACTCTGGCACTCTGGATGGGGTTCCCCATCTCTCCCTCAGGGTTAACTCCAGTCCATATAATTGCTTTAACTGCCTACAGAGTTCAACGTTCAGAGACAGACACTTGGATTTCATTTATTCTAAGTTTAATGTTTTATACAGTAAAACATGTCAGAGCAGGCAGTTGTCAATACTCCAATTTCTGAACACTACACATCACAACTTTTTAAATTTAAAATGACTTTATAAATTCAGACAAATAACTCATTATAAATTCAAAATAACTAGTTAGAAATTGAGACAAATTTCTGTTACATAAAGATATAGCATGATATAGTAAGGGAGGGTAAAAATTGCATGGATTGGGGCCATACTGATCAACATTTATATCTGTGCTGTATCCACTTTAGTTATGAAACCTAAAACCATTAATTTTATTCTCTGAAGTTCAGTAGAATGGGAATAAGAAGATTCAACTTGAAGGGTTGTCATGAGAAATATATAACACAACAGAACAATAGGTGTTCAAATCGCTACTCAATAGGTGTTCAAAAAGTGTTTTTCTTCCCTTCCTTTTCTTCCTCTTCCTTTACGCAACATTTATTGAGTGCCCAGACACTATGCTTAATTTAAGGAGGCAATGATAAGCAAAAACAGATGCACTCTCTGCTCACTGGGAGCATATTTCCTAGTGAGGAAAAGTATGATAAAGAAACAATCAAGAAAATAGTGGCACACTCTCACTGAAGCAGGTGCTGCCGAAAGGAGGGACAGAGAACAGCATATTTTAGAAGGATTTGAGCCTGTCACAAAGATCTGGAAAGACTTCTGTGAAAAGGTAACAACGTAGCTGAGATCTGAGAGATAAGTAAGAGTTAACTAGGCAATATCTTCACTACCACCACCGTTAGAAAGCATGATTGTGTGAACACTAAGCTTCCTTTAATTATTCAGAGAAGTAAAACCTGCCAAAAATTTTGTAAATCATTGAATTTTGCTGTGTATCACATCCTTATCTTTCCTTCTCCCTTTCCCTATGATCTCACCTTTGGTTTCTTGTGGAGGCCACTGATTGGCAGTGGTACTGAAAAAGCTGTTATTTATGTATTTTTTTACATCTTTGTTGCTCTGCTGGGATGGATCTGATATATCTTATTCTACTACTGCGTATACCAACAGCAGAGTCACACCGATCACTCTTTGTCCACACTGTCAACTTCAGTTGTTCCCAACATTGTTAATAGGCCACCTATCTTTCCTTGCACTTAATTGAAACCAAGAGGTACAGTTGGATCCGTGATTCTTAATGGCTCATCCCTAACCAGAACTGATGAGCCCTATGTATGGAGCAGACTGTGGCAAACAAGCGTAATGGCAGTTGTTTTCATCATCTATTGTGAAGAGTCTATAGAACTTAGTGACTTGATGTCAGCTCTTGCCATATTTTCTGTGTTCAGAGATGCCTTGCTTGTGACTAATGTCCTCATGACAGATTGAATGAAGAAAAAAGGTAAACGGAGAGCAGATGACAGCCTTCCCCATCCACTGAAAGAACATTCTTTTCCTTTCTTATCTCTACGAACTCACCCCCCAAATGTTACCAGACGTCATTTTTTTAAAGTAGTAGATCCTTGGAGATCCTAGTTTATGCTAATTGCATCAGTATTAAGCAATTTACTAATTTAATTAAATAAATTAATTAGCTTATGCTTTTTATGTAAGTACATCTAAAGCTTTTTTTTGTGAGAAAGAGTTGGTTATTTATTTATTTCAAACAGACAAAAGTTCAAGCAAACTTACAAACACCTGTGTAGTATCAGTAATGAGAATAGGGAGGAAGATAATATACATTGTTTGAGACTGAAAGGAATTTTAATTGATGATCATCAGCCCCACACCTCACATTTTATAGATGAGATTGTATGACTTGCCCTAGATCACACTGCAGGTGTTTAGGGAAATCTCCAAGCATCAGGCTAGGTGTTTGGATGCAATATGACATGGCTATTGGTGGCCCAGTTACCTAGTTCCAGGGAACAGGTACTCCAGAAAGAAGAGGTCTGATTTCTTTGTCTTTATTTTGACAAAGGATAATTTGAATCATGGACTATTAGTTCAAAAGGAATTTCAGATAACCATAAGTTAGAAACATTCACTTCACAGATAGGGAAACTGAGGCTCACATCATTGCAATCACTTATCCGAGTGTGTAACTGGTTTGCAATCAGGACACTGGACTTACTCAAAACTACCTTAGTGTTCACTGAATGCCCTCTCTGAGTGAGGCATTGTACTGGACAGTAGATTATAAAGGTAATTATAAGGATTTTCTCCCTCAGGATTGACAGCTTGTTTTCCTGGTTCCTAGGCAGCAGAAAGGAATAAACAGTTTATACCCACCTATTAATCTTAGGCTGCGCTTGGCGGCATGCACCTATAATACCAGTTACTTGGCAGGCTAAGGTGGGAGGAGCCTTTGAGCCTTGGAGTTCAAGATCAGCCTGAGCAACCTAGTGAGACCCTATCTCAAAACAAAAACAAGCAAAAAAAAAGTTAAAAAAATTTATCTCAGGTTATGGGTATCCCCATTAAAATGTTTCATTTTCTGTTCTTATTCTCAAGATAAAGTTTAAAATGCTTAGCTAGAATCTATATGACCTTTTACACTTGGCCCTTTGCTTCCTAACACTCCTGACTCATCTCCTAATCCTCTCTCCTCCACTTACTGACCTCCCGTCATTCAAGCCTTGTCCCGGTCTCTAGCTTGTATCAGGACTTCCATGCTGTTTCCTCTACACTAGCTGATTCTGACTAATGAGTCAGAATTCGAGTCTGAGTCTTAAAGCCTGTCACGAAAACCGTTCTTGACTGTCTACACTAGATTAAGTCTGATTTGTCACGTGCTATTATAGAACATTCTGACATGTCCTCTACAGTCACAGATATAAAAATATAGTTATTTATGTAATTATTTGTTCAAAATCTGTCCTTGTCACCAGAAGATAAGTAATCTCCATGAAACAGGAATCATCTTTTTATTCAAAATAACACCTTTAGGCTGGGGGTGCTAATCTCAGCACTTTGGGAAGCTGAGGCAAGAGGATCACTTGAGGCCAAGAGTTCAAGACCAGCTTAGGTAACATAACAAGATCTTCTCCCTACTAAAAGTATATATACATAAAAAATTAGTTGGGCATGGTGTCTTGCACCTTGCATCTGTAGTCCCAGCTACTAGGGAGGCTGAGGCAGGAGAATAGCTTGAACCCGAGAGTTTGAGGCTGTTGCACTCCAGCCTAGGGTCTCCAGAGCAAGACCCTGCCTCAAAAAGAAAAAATTTTATATATATATATATATATATATATGTGTGTGTGTGTGTGTGTGTGTCTGTTTTTGAGACAGGGTCTCAAAACACCATATATATATATATAATATATATATCTTTAAGTATATATATTTAAATATATATATCTTAAGTATGTATATATTTATATATACTTATATATATTGTATAATATATATTTTAATATATATATACTTTATATATACTTAAAGATATATATATTTAAATATATATGTAATATATTTAGTACATAAAACAGAGCCTGGCACATATTTAGACTATCAAAAAGTATTTGGTTAACATCTGCATAAGTGAATCCATCTTTCTTAGAATGGTTTGTCCCTGCATTGTTGATTGGCAAGCAAAAGTCCTGTTCGAATCTCAAGGGTATATTTTTTCTTCGCAATCTTTTCCACATTCTTTAGGAGATACTTTTTATGCACTTTTCACTTAGTGACACATATTTCCTTTTTACCTGATGACTAAGATTGAGTATTCAAAAAGGAATAATATACTCTTTGTTCCAAAGCAATTGAAAGTCTTGTTCATTTAGGGACTAGGGTATACACAACCATTGGACTATGATGTCAAAGTTTTAAAACAAAATCTTCTTTCTTCTTCTTCTTCTTCTTCTTCTTCTTCTTCTTCTTCTTCTTCTTCTTCTTCTTCTTCTTCTTCTTCTTCTTGTTCCTCTTCCTCTTCCTCTTCTTCTTTCTTCTTCCTCTTCCTCTTCCTCTTCTTCTTTCTTCTTCTTCTTCTCTTCTTCCTTTTTTTTTTTTTTTTTGAGACAGGGTCTTACTCTGTCACCGAGTCTGGAGTGCAGTGGCATGATCTCAGCTCACTGGAACCTCCACCACCTGGGTTTAGGCGATTCTCATGCCTCAGCCTCTTGAGTAGCTGGGATTATGGGTGTACACCACCACCATATTTTTGGTTGAGATAGGGTTTTACCATGTTGGCCAGGCTGGTCTCAAATTCCTGACCTTAAGTGATCTTCCCACCTCTGCCTCCCAAAGTGCTGGGATTATAGGCGTGAGCCACCACACCTGGCCTGAAGACATATATTTAGGAGCCTAAAATCTGGTAAATATTATTTGTTTATATAGTACTTAACCAGAAATAACTGCATTGTTTTATTTTTGTTGTAAGAATCAAGAAAGATTTTATCAAGAAGGAAGCAGGTAAAAGAAAATTTCAAGTGCAGAAGATAGATAACAGTTGATCTCTTAGATTTACTGTTGCTGCTGACTTCCTTGTTTGTACAGGCAGAACGTTATGTCTGAACACATAGGGGCAGAGGAAGTTACAATGGAGAAATACTATCTACTGAGTATGTGCAGAACAACTAGACTTCTGATCACAGCTTCTGGGAAGAAAATGTTGTAGTGGGAAAGGTCTTCCCTAGAGCTGTCCACAATGTGTGTGAGAAGAAACTGGTTGGATTTTAAAATCTCTGTATAAACATACATTGTTTGCCATACAGTATCTAAATAAGGGAGGATAAAAAAGGATGAATGCAAGAAATTGGCCTCATGGTGACTGTCTAATTTACATATTATCATAACATCCAGATGTAAACAAACAAACAAAAGGTTTCTCCATAACATCACCCATAAGTTACTGAAAACTGCTTGTCTTTGGTCTTGTTCTTTTGACTTTTCATCTGAAGTATTCAGCAATGTAGATATTTTCTTATCTATCAATTTGGAAGACTTGCATCTCAGTAGTTTATCTGAAAGCTACATTTGTAGATCAAGCCTACTGTTTGAGTAAGGTTGCTTATTTATTTGAACAAGTTTGGGTTGCAGCAAGGTGAAACTGATTGAAATAATAAGGTGGCTACACCTTGATACTACCCCTGGATATAGAGAATTCAGTCTGTTAGTGGTCTTATGATTTAAAAGTAGGTGAAGTCATTATATGCACATAGCATGACTGAATTCATTATGAAGGAAAAAAAGCAGATCTGTTCAAATGCATGCTTATGTCTCATTTGCATTTTCTGTATGCTTGATGCCATCATATATCGGTGAATACAGTGAAAATATAAGGCACAGAATCCTATAATTTGATTAAGTGTACAAACCATCTTGAAAAAATGTTTATCTCACTCACCCTTTTTGTTTTTTAACCTAAAGACTTTTTGCTATAACTTAGAAAGGAAACTTGGCATAAAGCCACAGTTTAAAATAACAAGATGATTTATGGCCTGCTAGATTTCCAAAGTCATTTTTTATGATCAGATAGTTCAGTCAAAGGACTACTGAACAGGTGTTAGGAGCCCTATTGGCCCCAGGCAGATCAGTTTGTCTTTCTAGGCCTCAGTTTCCTCATTTATAAAATGAGAAGATTGTCCTAGCGAAATAATCTCAAAGATACTCTTCTAAATATAATAAACATTTTTTATTTGGTTGCATAATGTGAGCATTTGGCACTTTGCTGACAAATTTAATCAATCTAGACAAATGGCTTGAATGCCAATCAATCAAACCATAACTGTTAATTTAATTAACTAGAAAGACTCCCCTTCCAAAATAAAAGATCAGCTTTCCAGTTTGAAACAATACCAGAGATCTTTATTCCACATGTAAGACATCATTTCCTTAAATAGTGCTTCTAACCGAAAAAAAATAATATTAACATATACACATATACATTGTAAAATATTTCTCTTCTAACAAAAAATTATTGTAACCTCTTAAACATTACTGTCACTCTTTAGTGATGATTAATACATATTAATTGAAAACAGAATGAAGTGCTCTTCTATTACCTGATTTTCTGGGAATAACTCCCTTTGTAACAGGGTGACTATATTACATTCCAGTCTTCCTAAAGCACATTAATTTGTCTGGGCAGTAAACATGTTCCTGGTAATTATTGGATGCTTTTCACTTATTCATTCTCGTGTGAAGGTAAACAGTTCCCAAACTAAGTAAAAGTGTGATGAAGTTTGTCCCCTATTCATGCCTCTGTGCTTTTCCTCTTCTGGTCAGAAATTTGTCCAGCTGGAAATTTGCAGACCTAAACGGAGTTAATTCTGTTATCCCATCATAGGCTTCCTTCCCTGGTGGATGCTGGCCTGCCCTGATTTGCCCTGTACCAAAACAATCTTCCTCAGCTCCTTGTCTCCTTCATATAGGCAGATCTACCCTCTCCTATCCCTTATAGCCCTGCTCATTATTTTGGACTTTCTACTGAAGCCTTTTTCATGTTGTCCTGGCTATGTGACTGTATTTTACTTCATGTTAGTGATAATTTATTACCATAGCAACACTTTCCTCATGGCTTACACCATACCCTTATGATTCCTGTGTTTGTTTTAAAGTCAAATAATGAAGTTTCTGGTGAGAGTATGTCACTGGATTACATCACCTTTGCAAATTGGAGGTTACTGAGCTAAGATAGAAAACTCATTTCCTTGGCATTGTCAGAGTATTCTATTTGGTATTTAACAAAATGTAACAAAACATTAGCTTACAGATTGAATGGATTTGCCAATTTTCTAAGAACTTGAACACAGGTACAAGTAGTAGTGGATATGTATCAAAATAATTTTATGTCTATTGAGAATTCAGAATGCATTTCTGTGCCTCAAAGTAATCATTATGCACACTAATTATTGTTGTACACTGCAGAAATAGTGGTTAGTAGAGGTTTCTTTTGATAGAAAGGCAGATAAATCAACTTCTCTGTCGTTAATTCTTTAGATGATGAATAATCCTTTTATGCAAATGCTTGTCTTCCTGCAGTGTACATTAAGGTCTAAACTCCAGCTCAGTTATGATGTGTGGAAGAAAATTCAAAGCTGAAAAAGTTCTTTGTAATGCACTTAACCCTGGGAGCATTAGAACATTTCAGCACAACTTAACTGCTGGTAGAAAGAGCAGTGCTTTAGAAGAGCTAACTAAGGTAGTTGTATCCAAAAAATTTAAAAACTCACATTAAACTATTACCCTATTTCTGCAGGGTATAATAGGAACGTATTTCAAAAAACAAATAAAAGGTCAGGTGTTTAGCCATGTGACCAATGTGTTTTTTGAAACTGTGGATTCCAATCACAAACTATAGAAATAGAAGTATAACTTCAAGTTTTGAAATATGATTCCAGGGTCACCTGAGTAGGGGCACATCTATAATAGGAGTATACTAGTTAAGATAATGTTTGTGCATAGATACACTATTTGCTTTTTTTGAAAAGAAAATAACTGATATAATCCAGTTTCAAATGTCCTAAGAATTCTTCATTTCCACCTGTTCCTTGCCATAGAGGATCATAGAAACATATAGTATGTTTATCAGTTATTTAATATATAAAGAGATATAGCCATAACTTGTTGATTTAATCTAACATTGATTAATTTTCTCAAACTTTACAAACTAGTTTTACTTCAATCCATCTTTATTTGCCATGTGTTGTAAAAGTAAAAACATGTGAGTATAGCTATTATTTCTCCCTAAATATAAGTGTGGTGGATCTATTTACCCAACTCACTCAAACAGGCCTTAAGTAAGTTACCTTTGGAAGTGAGGCCTTGTTATGCTAATAATCAGACAGAGTAAGACAGAGATTTCCAAGCAAGGATGAACAGTCTAGATAAGCAAATCAACAATTTTGTTGTGTACAAGGAAAGATGAGAATATCCTTAAAACAGAATAACAGCACAGCAAAACCATAGGATGTGAAGGTTCAAGGGGGCTTGGGAATAAAATATTGTAATAGCTACTAAGCACTATTCCAGGCACTATGCTAAGAGCTGTGCCTATATTATCTTATGCTATTCCCACAATCATCCCTCAAGTTAAGTTTACTTTTCCTATTTTACAGATAGGAAGCCAAGGATTAAGGAGTTAATTAGCTTGACTCAATGACACATCTAGAAAATCACAGGGCTGTGATTTGAATCTTTTTCTGACTCTGAGGGCTGTGCTTGTTAAAACACAATCTTAACATGAGTGGTTTAGCACAGCTTGAGGAAGAGGCCTCTGAGAAACATGGCAGAATTGTGAACTCTTTACCAGGCTGCTGGTAAAGGCCTATGGACATATGCCCTGTGTTTGTATTTTTCTGATTCTCAAAATTGTGTTCACAAATGTAAGTTATTTCCAGGATTATTGTAATGCCAAATACCTCTTCTACCAGACTTCTGAAGGACAAATAACAAATCCTTACTGGTATCTTAAAAATAGAGATTTGTATTCTTAACTTCTTATAATATGCAGAATGTACCCAGTGTTTAATGTGCCAAATATTAACCTCCTGAACATACCTTCTTTCCTTTTGCCCTCTGCCCTATATGAGTCATTTACACCCACTGGCATACCTTACACCTCATCATAAGTAGAAATCCCTCCCTGATTTTGCTGTCAAGGATTCCACTCTCTAACCACCAGCTGCTTTTTCCCAGTTCACCCTCAATGCTCCACGCCTAACATATTCTTCAATCCAACCCAGCACTGTAGTTGTTGAATCAGCCAACTCTTCGTTATTTCTTTTTTCCTTTTTTTTTTTTTTTGAGACAGAGTCTCGCTCTGTCACCCAGGCTGGAGTGCAGTGGTGCGCGATCTCGGCTCACTGCAAGCTCCGCCTCCCGGGTTCACACCATTCTCCTGCCTCAGCCTTCCGAGTAGCTGGGACTACAGGTACCCCCGCCACCAGGCCGGCTAATTTTTTGTATTTTTAGTAGAGATGGGGTTTTACCGTGTTAGCCAGGATGGTCTCGATCTCCTGACCTCGTGATCCGCCCGTCTCAGCCTCCCAAAGTGCTGGGATTACAGGCGTGAGCTACCGCGCCCGGCCTCTTCCTTATTTCTCATAGCATTAATACTTCTTTCCTTTGTTTAAACAGCTTAAAGTCTTAAACAGTTTTTACAGCTTAAACAGTTTTCTTACCTATAGCTGGACTTAATTCCCTTGCTCCTCTCTCTTTCTGGAACTTGATTGTCTCCTTCTCTACTTGCTACACTAAACATGGCAGGAAAACTAAACCACATTGAATGGGTCACCACTTTAAATATACTGCCAACTTCAGTGTTTTTCAGACTGCCCAGTGATTCTACTACAGTTCCCCTGTCCGTTCTCCTTCTATTTCCCAGTCGACTTCTCCCTCTCAAATCTTCAACAGTTCTTCCCCAGTCCTCAATCTCAGCTGTTTACTTTGCTTCCCAATTCAGTGAAAACATAGAAGCAATTATAGGAGAATGTCAACTCTCCTCCAATACCTACCATCTACCCCATCCCTTCCCTTACACTCCAAGAAAGGCCAAACCCTTGACTTGTATATTAGACACCATCCTCTTTTGCCAACTCTTGGACATTGTTCAAAAACATTCTACCCACCCCTCTTTTCAGTACCATCCACTTTTCACTGTCTACTCGGTTGTTTTCATCAGCATGGGAACATGCTACAGGTCTCAATCCTTTTATTTATCTTTAAAACTACACTCATTGCCTTATTCATTTCATCCAGACTCCTGGCTTTAAATACTGTCTATGAATTTATAATGCTTAAATTTACATCTCTGCTTCAGGCATCTCCCTCAATTAAGATCTGAATATTTCACTATTCTCCACCTCTACTTGGATATCCAATAGTCATCTCAAACTCAACATACCCAAACTCTTCTTTCTTCTATATTTGTTTCATGGTCTTCCTTGTCTTGGTTAAAGCAACTCCAAACTTCCAGTGGCTCAGGCCAAAACACTTGAAATCATCCATGATTTTCATCTTCCTCTCATACACCATATCTAATTTGCCAGCAAGTTATGTTGGCTATACCTTCAAAATATATCTGGAATAGGCTGTCTTCCTACTAAATCCACCCTGGACCAAACCACTGTCATGTCTCACCTGGGTGAAAGCAACAACCCAAACTGTTTTTTCTCTTTCTATTCTTGTACCTCTAGGGCTATTATCACTGCAATATCCAGAGTGATTATATTCAAACATTAGTAAGTCATATCATATTATCTCTTCCTTAAGATCTTCCAGTCACTCTGTGTTCGTCCAGAATAACAGCCAAAGTCTACACAGTGGCCTACCATGCCTCAAAAAGTCTAGCCCCTGTTGCTTCTTTGAGTCATCTACTTTCTATTCTCTCACTTCTTCAGCCACATTAGTCACTGTCTTCTCATTCTCCCTCAAAGAAGGCACCCTCTACCCTCAGAATCTTTAATTGCTGTTTTCTCTGCCAAAAATGCTCTTCCCCCAGTATCTACATAACATGGTTTCTCAGTGTCTTCAAGTACTTTTTTTTCTTTGTTTCTTTCTTTTCTTTTCTTGTTTTTTTTTTTTGTTTGTTTGTTTGTTTGAGACAGGGTCTCACTCTGTCACCCAGAGTGGGGTAGTGCAGTGGCATGATCACAGCTCTTTGTAACCTCTGCCTCTCAGGCTCAGGCAATCCTCGCACCTCAGCTTCCTGAGTAGCTGGAACTACAGGTACAGGCCACCATGCCTGGCTAATTTTTGTAGTTTTTTGTAGAGATCGGGTTTCACCATTTTGTCCAGGTTGGTCTTCTGGACTCAAGCAATCTACCCACCTTGGACTTCCAAAGTGCTGGGATTACAGAGGTGAGCCACTGTGCCTGGACTTCAAGTGTTCCTTAAAATGTCCTCATACTGGTAAAGCCTTCTCTGTACTACATGAAATTGCAATGCCCATTTCACCCAATACTCCTTATTCTCCTTTCTCTGTTTCATATTTTCTCTGTAGTATTTATTACCATCTAAAATATTACTTAATTTACTTATTTACTTAGTGTATTATCAATATCTCTACTAATAGTTCTATCAGTGTAAGGATTTTTGGCTATTTGTGCTGTATCCCCTGGGCTTAGAATAGTACTTAACATATAGTAGACACTCCATAAATATTTGATGAATGAATGAATACATTGGTAGGAAAATGAATGAGTTCTGTCACAAATCTGACTAATACAGAAAAATAAATATTCAAATACATTGTCCAAGTCTTAACCTAAGATAGTACTGAATCTTCTTAAAGATCTGTACCTACACTAATGTTTTCCTTCTTCTTCATTCTTTGCTTTCATATCATGCATTTACATGTCCAGAAAGTCACTATTTTTTACCACTTTTTATGTCAACACTCCATTCATTACACTTTATTTAATTTATACAACAATTCCAGTATTTGTCACCTTCAATCACTCATCACAGAGTTTACCATGAAATGCCGTCTAAAGGTTAAAGATAGGACTTAAAATCTGTTTCTGAAAGATAAAACTATCAGATCAAGGTAGTGCTTACTTGTTTAAGAGAATATAATTGTGTAAGAGAGAACATCATTTGAAACATTCTCTGACAATATTTTCCTTTGAAAAGCTTTAAAAATCAGGAAAAATTTTAGGTACTGTTTGGCAATTTTGTTCAGTTAATATTTGCAATATACATATTCCATTTTTTACAAAAATTAAAGCAAAACTGTACTATGTGTATTATCAAGGTTTACCAATATTCTGATGTTATATTGATATAATATTGATGTATCTATTGCATTATTTAATGTCAAATCTAAGGTTAGGAGAATAAATTATTATTGCATCATTCTTATGATTGAATATGATCTTTCTTATTAAGGAGTTTACAGAAAGATATGGTGCTAAAACATACAAAATACTGCTGAGACATCAGTTTGCAATATCTATATTTTTTAAAGGAAAGAAATATAATTTAAAATAATTGCCTATTTCACTTGACATTTGACATGTTGTAGGTACTTTGGGAGCAATCTTCAAGGCAGGCTCATGTGACTTATAGATGCTGGGATGGGAAATACCACACTGACACTAGGGCTGCCTTTGGAGACAGAAGCAGGAACATATAGACAGATGAGTGGCAAGGTTGGAGTTCATTCCTCAAATACATTGCCCCAGTCTGAGTAGGTAAATGAAAATGGCAAGGCTAATTAATAATTAAGGAGGGAGACCCAAATCAAGAATGCAAACATAAAGCGCAATGTAAAGTTGCCACATTTTGTGTTCCTCGGGCTCACTCAAGAACCCTGATATCAAAGGCATAGGCAACTGTGCCCAGCAAACATTTTTGGGGTGTTTAGCAAATTTAAGTGCATTAACAGTTTTCCTTACATATTTCTACTGACATATACTTTAATTAAAATGCTACTTCTATAATTAATGATGTTATATATGGATTCAACTGGAAGATCAATTGTATCATTGGTAAAACAGGTTATATTACTAATGAAGGCATTTTGCATTATATATGGTATTTTTATTTTTAATTATACTCCTTTTATTCAAAAATATTTTCAACAAATAGAGCTACAAAGAAGTCTTAAATTTCATTGAGTAATTCTGTTGTTAATGATATCTACATTAATGTTCCGGGATTTTACACAATCACATTTACACATTTTTTGTATCCAATAAGATAAAGCAAATAAACAATTACTTCTATGTGGTAAAGCCCATGAATTTTAGTATAAGAATGATAAAAGCATAAAAATCAAAGTATAAATTTTTAAAAGTTAAATTTTAATAATAAACATCAATATAAATTTATTTTATTTTTCTCTTCAAATACATATGTATCTTAACTTTGAAGAGAAAAACAAATCATGGATTCATTAGTTAATGTTGATATGAATCAAAATATTTAGTGTAAGAGAAAGAATATGGAAGTATAAAAAAATTAAACCTTTTCAGGGTAGAGAGCTGCAAAATTCGAAATATAATCATGAATTCTTCAGTACATGTGTGTAGATATATATATGCAATATGTGTGTGTGTAAATGTATATATCCAGCTGTGTGTACTAAAAAAGACTTAGAAATAGTGACAAGACAGAAGCAGTGAGCATAAAAATTGTGTCTCTAAATACCATTTCCCATTAATAGGAAACAGAACTTCTTACAAAAATGGCTGATTACAGATCTGTGTCAAGAAATGCACAAAATGATTCAGAGACATTTATTTTGTTCAGAAAACAAAGGAGATACAAAGACTAATGGATAAATGTAAAAAAAAACCAGAAACACATAGAAATCTATATAAAACAAAAACCTACAGTAGAAAAAAAAAACAGAAATTTACATGAAGATCCCTTTGACTAGTGCTTTTTGTGTGTTAAAAAGAAGATTGACTGAGGTTTATACAAACACTTCAAATAATAAAAATCAAAGAGTCTATAATGATACTAAGACAGAGAAAGCCAAAACAAAAGTCAAACAACAAATACCAATGCTTCGGTGGCAACTAGGACACTGACTCCATTTTCTAAACATTGTCAATTAGAAGAAAATAATTATCTAGAGGTGATGAAACCAACATCTTTGTTGTAAAAGAATTCTGTGTGTAAATTGTGGAAGATGCTGTAACTAAGAAAAATGGACATTTTTGCAATATCTAATGATACCACCTATAACAGATAAAATCATTAATGAATGAAACCGTTGGATGAAAGGTTAATGGGAAATCAGATATCACCATCTTGATCCATTGTCTAATCTCAGAATCACTTAAAGCAGGAAATTCAGCATTATGTGACATACTGATCCTATCCTGATATGTTGGAAGATGAATTACACAGAAATATTAAGAAATATTCTTGTAAAAAAAATTAAAAGTTGTACCTGAATCTAATCATGCCTTTAGAGCTAATTGATAGTTTACAAGAAACATAGGTGATGGTGGAATAAATTAAATTAAACCATAGTAAATGTAAAAAAACCACATACCTTTAAAACGTAGAATATTATAGAAACAATTTGACTCAGTTTCTTAATTAAGGCAATTATTGCCAAAGAAGGTGGATGGGAAAAGAGGGTTATAATTTTAAAAACTTGATACATAACAGCCAATGGCAATGTGCAGACATCGTTTATGTCCTGATTCAAACAAAGCAGCAGAAAAAAAAGTCACTTTGGAGATAATTAGAGAAATTTTAAAATAGATTATATGAAGGAATTATCCTTACTTTCATTAGGTGTGCAAATGGCCAAGTGATTATGTAAATAAAAGCCCATATACTTCAAAATTACATACTGAAGTTTATAATACGATGTCTGAAACTCGTTTTAAAATACATTATAACAAACGAAGTAATAAAGTACATGATATAACTATGCCCAAATTTTAATGTTTATCTAAACATGGGAAGATGGATGCTATGAGCTGAATTGTGTCCCCTCCTCAAATTCATATATGTTGAAGCTTTAAGCCTCAAGGTGTCTGTATTCAGAGACAGGGCTTTTAGAAGGCAGTTAAGATTGTATGAGGTCATAAGAGTAGGGTCCTTATCTGAAACTATTGCTGGCCTCATAAGAAGAGGAAGAAAGAGAGAAAACTCCTTCTCTCCATGTGCATGTAATGAGCAAAGGCTATGTGAGGACACAGTAAGAAGATGCCTGTCTGCAAGCCAGAGGAGAGCCCTCGTGAGATATGGAATCAGCTTTCATCTTGATCTTGGATTTCCCAGCCTCTAGAACTGTGAGAAATAAATTTCTGTTGTTTAAGCTACTAAGCCTATGGTATTTTGTTGTGGGAGCCCTAGCAAACTGAGACAATGGATATACGGAAATTTATATATTTGAATCTCTAATTTTATGTATGTTTTTAAAATTTTCTTGAAAATTTCTGACGATGTCAATAAAACAGAATGTTATTAGAATTTAAATTCTCTTTTTACTGCTTTTAACTCCCAGATCCCAATCCATCTGATCTTGTAGCTTTCCTGCTGATGTATTATCTACAGTACTTTATAGCCTACAAGAGAAAATCCAAGCTGCTTACCCAGCCAGTGTTTCCCGTAATTAGCTCCAAATGAATCTTTCCAGACATGTCTTGCTCTGACTTTTGTAACATATCCTTATTCTTCAACCAAAATAAACTTTACGTCACCAAAAATGCCCCCCTCCATGTATATCTGTGGCAATTCTTTAAATGATTCTGAATTTTTACATTAAAACTTAAAAAAAATAGCTAAGCAGTTACTATACCCAATTACATGAAGCTAAATAAATGAATGCAGTGTAGGTTCTGATATCAGTTCTCAATTTTTCCTTCCTAGGGAACTAGAAATAACCTTTAATCAGTGTGGCTAAAGGATTGCTTTAGAGAGAGCTGTAGATTCTCTCCTGTGGATCTCACACTGGGAGCCTTGTTGGCGCATGGATATCTCCCAGTTTTATTGCCTTTATTGATAAATTATTAATTTTGCACTTAGGTACTTGCATGACGTTCAGCCTATACATATTAAGCATTATTTTTCTTCTACATCCCATATTTTCTTCCCCCTTTCTCACCACCTTCTTTCTCACATGTACCCTAGAATCTCAATTTTAACGTCCTAACATGAATTCTTCCTTATTCTTTCATGTAATTAAATACACACACACACCCTATTTTCATGTCTTTGGTTTAAAAATAAAATATTTTATCTATTTGTCTATGCGTCTTCCTTTCACTAATTAACAACTCATCACGGAAATCCCTGCACATCAGCTGATAGATAGTAAATGCATTTTAAAATAATTTTATAATATTAGCAAAGATATACCATAATTTATTCAACCATTTTCCTATTGAGAAACATTCACCTTTTTCTTATGTAGTTTCGCCACCAACGTGGTTCATCAGTGAATGTCTTTGTACATAGTAGTTGTTTAATCTCTATGCGAGTGGAGTCACTGCTATGTATGTTTTTAATTTGAACATGTTTTCACATTGCTTTCTTAAAAGTCTGTGACAGCTATTTCTTTGAGCAATGTATGAGAGTACTCTATTACATGGAGAATGTTAGGCATTGCAATGCTATTGGCCATGTAGCCATCTACTGAGGCAAAAAGGCCCTATTGCATGATTACTTTTATTTATATTTCCCTTACACTCTGGGGTTGTTCATCATACTTCCATGTAACTATTGCCATTTTTATTTATAGAGTAGCTCATATATTGTTATTCTTTGGCCCAGTTTTCTACTAGGATGTCAGCATTTTTATCAATTTTTGAATCTTTTGTATATAATACAAAATATTTTATTATCTGCATTATTTTTATTTTTAAATTATTTCTATTATTATTTATCTCCCAAATTGTCCTCTAAGGACTTTGTTGTTTTATAATTACATCTTTAATCAACTGGAATTGGGTGACACAAGGATCTAATGTGTTTTCTTTTAGTGGATAGTCAGTTGTAACATTCACTTACTAAATTAGACCATCCTTTTCAAACGAATTGAAATACCTCCTTAGTGATCCATTACATTCCAAAATAATACTGTGCTCTATTTCTGAACCATGTGTGCTTCTCTGCAAGTGGCTTTAAATTTTTGCATTCCTATAAAATCCACCTCTTTCACTAGTTGGAAATTCTGTCTTCTTGCTCCGGGGTCCCATAGCACTTTATTTTTACTTTGACCACATCCTATCTCAAATTATAGTTGCTTTTGTCTATATGCCTACTGAATTTCACTGTATAATCCCTGAAAGAAAAATCCACATTGAATTTGTCTTTGTATGCTTCACAGTTTCTTGAGCAATTTAGAAATTTATGACATGGTTATTGAATACATGAATGTAATTATTCACTAAATAAATATACTAATAATTAAATAACTATTATGAGAATCATAATAGTTTCATACAGTTTTAGAAACCTGAAGTGAAGGTGATTCTGTTCAAGACGTGACAAGTTTTTATTCTTGTTTTACTTTAGAAGTTCTTGCGACAGTCAATGAAGTTAAACCAAAAAATTATATTTATGTAATCTCTCAATGTCCTATTCATTAGTACATAAATCCAGATTACCCTTTTATGCATAGTTTATTGTACTATATGAACATTTAGTAAGTAGCTCAGTCTAGTTTTATTTAGTGCCTCTAATTAAAGCCATGAATGATATAGATAAATTTATAGATCTGCAAGAGCCAGGAAACTTTGATAATATTAAACCAAATGAGAGAAAAGCATATAAAAGACAGGTTATTCATATTTTGCCCTCGGTCACAGGTTTTGAGATGTAGATTTTGCTGTAGTACAATAAAAGCAACTAAAATTTCTAACTCATTAATATGACACAGCAACTAAAATTTCTAACTCATTAATATGTTAGTATCACAAAAATCATCCCAGTTAAGTCAGCACAATAGAGCAATTAGCAGATGTTTACCTAGAACTACCTACAATTACGCAGTTTTAACTTTGGGCCTATAACAATTTTTAGAGAAACTGATTGTGGTAGCCTCTGGGTAAAATAAAATAGGAAATTCTGCTTCATTTCCAGCTGTTTTGTGTAGTACAATGAGAAATGTTGACAGCGGACTCAGTCTTGCCCTTTTCGCTATAATGTCTTTGTACTCAACATATAAACTGAATATAAGTTAGTGTGCAATGACTTTTAATACTCATATTACCATCTAATGCTAAAGAACACTGAGATGCAGTTCTTGTGTCAAAAACAACCTAATTTGCTTGTTCTAGTAGAGAGCTCAAAGCCCACTGGAGTGACCTCTTATTTTCTCTTCTATTAAAGAAAGAAGCTGTCTCCCTGGAGGTTGGCAAGGGTCCCAAACTCAGAAGAAAGGTTGATTAGATAAGCTGCATTTAGTGGCTATGACAGATGGACATGGAGTTGATGGGTAAGAGGTAGGGGAGCCGGTGTCCACAATCAAGTGTGATTCCAAAGTACAGTTCAACTGAGGTAAAAGCTGAAAGATTCTGATGAGGCAGGTAGATTAGCATGATATATAGAGCATCACTACATTTTAAATATGATTATTTAGTTCATTTTGGGCAGATTTTATGAGATTTCTTATTAAATAGACCATAATATTTCTGAGATCAGGGGGCCCTCCATTTTAATAGACTTCTTTAATAACCTGCATTTCCTACAGAAATATTTCTTCTAGCCTGGTAGCTTCAAATATCAGTAAAATAAGGAAATAAAACCTTAGCCACCATTATATGCATTGGATGCTCTTTTTGTTCTTGTAGCCTTTGTTCTCTGATTTAAACTTATCAATTGAGATAGATAATGCAGACTTTTTACCAGGGAAAAATCAGTGAATATCAAGGCAAATCTAATAAAATGGAGCTAAGGATCGTCAGTCTGTGAGGCTTCAGTTACATTTTGGGAATGAACCAACAGAATTCTAGTTCTCAGAGATACAAAGCAAAGAAATAATCCAAGAAAGCAGTCGAAGGGTTACAGAATGTTTCAGGGGCAAGAGTCTTATAGCTTGCTGGTAATTTTAGTACTATTCAGCAATATTAAGACATTATTCTGATTCAAACTGATTATTTCATTTATTTCTTCCAGGACAGGAATAAGCCAAAGGTAGCTTGGATGATTCTGAGCTTAGAGAACAGAGGCAGAGAAGAGACTCTCTTAATAAGAAGGGAAACAAATAACAGAAGGACAGTGTTGATGATAGATTCTAGGGAATCATGTTCTCTGATATGCAAACACACTGAGTGTGACTTGCCTTCTCCAATAATGAAGTACTTTTTTGTTGTTTTTTAATGAAAGGAAAAGCAGTTTACTATAACACTAGGTTGCTAAAATTGGGATCTGCTATAGCAGTGATGATGCAAACGAATATCTGTACCTTTACAATGATAATAAATAAAAAGAAATGGAGAACAAAATATTTGAGTGATTAAAATCTAGATGAGATGAAATATACTATAGCCATAGAAAATATGCAAATGATGTGATTTTTTTCTTCACTTTCTTGTGTCTTAATGGTGGGGGAAATAATGTACTTCTAACTGATACTAAAAACAGACTGTTTTATTATGTTTACTACACAATGAGCCTGCCTAAGGCATTCTCTAGTTATGTTATACATTATTAATTGTTATAAACCATTACTCTGAATAGTACCCAAGCGGCCTGAAAGTTAATGTTTCTCTTTAAGTGCTTAGCTCACTATAAGAGAGTAACTTAGATGTGGAAAGTGACTGCTTATTCATCAACGCTGATTCTGCCAAGATTAGGATAAAGTTTTGGGTGAGATTGGAGCATATTAGGAAATATAAAAGGAGGAAGAGGGGGAAAGGGTTAAACTCATTAAAACAGAAGTTCCAAACGCTAATCGTATGATACTTTAGGGCATCGATTTCAATAACTGTTGTGGAATTCTCCAATCAATGGGATTGTGTAAATTTGTCTATGACACACACACACACACAATCTTTGGCAGTCATGAGGCATATGATTTCATGTTCCTACAGACTGCACCCTTTTTCTTGTTACAACTACTGATAATTAAGTATTTGGAGAAATGGACAAAGCTTTTGGAGCTTACTTCATTCTTTATTTTCTCCCAATCTGTTAAACTCATTAGGTCAGAAAATTTATCAATAGCTCATATACTGCCAAGGACAGAGGTGATTAACTGTGAATTATTTAATGAACATTATTATTCCAGCACATGATGTAAAGGAAGTACCTGGCCCCTTTTTTTGTCCTAACCCCCACTAGAATCTATAAATACATATTCTCTTGTCTAATTGAATTTATTTCTTCATTTAACAAATATTTATTTACATATCTACTATGTGCTAGACAAAGTGTAAGGGGTTGAGAGAAAAAAGACATATAATTTCACGCCCTCTTGAATAAAATGGAAAGCACAGCAGAAATTCATGATTTGGGTTTACTTTTTGTTTTACAAATATAATTTTGGTTTGATAAGACATTTAAGATTTTACTTTATTTCTTATTCATTTTGAATGTTTCCTTGACCTATGAAACTTTGTTTTGATACACGAAGCTTCTCATTTAATTTGTATATATGGTATAACTAACAGAGTTTGAGATTCATTAACTGAATCTAGAACTGTCTTATGCCTTCAACTCTTCAGCAAACTCCTCTTTTCTCCCACCTACAGCTATAAGAAAAAGGGGAGGTATGAGGAAGAAAAATATTGAAAAGGGAACACAAAAAATGGAAGGAAGAGGGATAAAGAGGAGGAAAAAAAGAGTAACAAAAAGAAGAAAAAAGCATTTTCAAAGTGAGGAAACAATATGAGGAATGTTAATGAAAGAAGCAACCTCACAACCCACTTACCCTTTCACACATCAAGCATACTCACTCAGTTTCCTGTGAAATAAAAGATCATTTTATATTCAAACATTTTCCATAAAATCTGTACTGTGCTCAGTAAGCTAACAAATGTCTGAAACACTGCATTGAAGAGGTCGTAACATACTATTCATTTATTGTTTCTTAAACCTTGTTTTCTTTGGGCATGATCACTCTTTGAAGTTGCCTGTGAAATTTTCATATTCTCACTGATGAATTTCAAACAAACAACAAAAACTCTGTACACTTCATGATGGAGAGAAGTTCAGCAGGAGCTCAGGATGGGAAAGACTAGACTGCAGTAGAGAGGGTTTTTTAAAATAGGTCAAAACTGGATTGTGGTCTCCAGGAAAACTAATGGCATCTTAACTGACATGGAAGCCTAATGTGCAGAAAGTAGGTGATAAGTATACTCAATCTGATCAGATCTACCTTAGGTTTCACCATGAAGGGCCATGGACAGACTAACGCTATGTTCAGCGGGGTGTGACTGAATCACTGCTTCCTGTAAGGTTCACTTGTTCATTAAGCAAGATAGAAGCCGAACCAAAAAGAACGAAATGGTTGTCTTCACTTATCTGAAGGTCTGCCATGTGGGAGAGGTATATTCGCTCCTGTGTTCCCAAGGAGTTAGGAAGACTCTGAGAAGTATATCTCAGCTTATTTTTCAGATGGCATTCTCAGATGCCAATAACAGATTGGGCTACCACAAAAGTTTTAATGCCAAATTTCCATTAGTCACAATTAGCATAATCTGCATAACTACCTGGTAAGAATTTGTTGAAGGATTCACTCATTAAATGGGTAGTTGGATGAAAGGATTTCTAGTTCTTTTTCTACTCAAAAACACAATTTTCTGAATAGGAATAAAAAAACATAAATATAGAGCTTTCCAGCCTATCAAAAATATATTTATAAAAAATCATATTAGTATCATTTTTCTAGAATAAATAACATTACTTTGTCAATGTACCCACCAGACATTTGTATTATTTTTATAATGCTGCAAGGATGCCATCTGATGTTTCTTGTTGGATAATTTCCATTTCTAACTTATTAGAAAGAAAATAATTTTATGTCCATCTTTAGATAGGCTTTGAAAAGATGGAGAAGTGAAGAAATGTGCCAGAAATTGCTAATTGCTGTGGGTGCATGTGTGTGTGTGTGTTTGTGTATGTATGCACACATACCTTTGTATGGAGGAGTTTTTTTATTCAGAGATATAATTCCTTCTTGCTCACAGAAGTATTTCTGGTTCATGAGGACTAAAAAGAACAAAAGCGAGAAAGCTGGTGCAGTATAAAAACTTTAACTCACTGAAGAAAAATATATAGAACAATGTGTTGCCAGAATCTAAAACAATATAGAATGAAAATTTCATTGGGTTGATAATAAAAGGTAATTGACCAGATAGACAAGAACTGTTTCTGCACTGTGGCCTAAGCAGATTGAGAGAAACCAATGATACTTTCTCTGGAGAAATGGTAAAATGATATGCAAAATAAAAAACCAAAAGGAAATCTGCCAGTAGGACAGGAAGGAGAAAAAATAACTAGACACCCTTGTCTTTCTGTTTTGAAATTTCAATTTTTTCCTTTTTTCTCAGTAACAGTTTTCTCAGTAACCTGAGACAGTGCCTTGGGAGGTATGGCATTTTCCCCTAGAGAATGTTAAACACTGCCTTAAAGCCATACATCCCATTGTTATTGTTCCAATCTATCTCTATAAACTTAGAGATTTTTGAATGACCATTGCCACCATGCAGAGCCCCAAACTTATATTATATGGTAAGAATACCAAAGGAAATTGTTTCTCACACTTTTATTGCCGGCTTCAAAAGGAAAGAAAAACAGAATGACTGCCATTTCCATTCTGCTCATTTTGTTCTCATACATACTTATCTGCTTCAAGATGATATTTCATCATCTGTTTCTGTCATTTACCACTTCTTCCCTCATTCCCTACCATCTCCTCTATCCCTTATATCCTTTAAAGTTAGGTCATGCTCATGGTTATAGTGAAATAGTAAAACTTGGTGGAGGAGAAACTCTTCTATTTTCTAGATTACTATACACATATTATTATATGGATGCATGCACATATGTGTGAAAACACCTAGAATCTTCCTTATTATATTTTGTCTTCTCTTTTTATTTTATTTTTCTGAGACAGAGTCTTGCTCTGTTAGGCTGGAGTCCAATGGCGCCATCTCGGCTCACTGCAACCTCTGCCTCCCGGGTTCAAGCAATTCTCATGCCTCAGCCTCCCGAGTAGGTGGGATTACAGACGCCAGCCACCATGCCCAGCTAATTTTTGTATTTTTAGTAGAGACGGGGTTTCACCATATTGGCCAGGCTGGTCTCGAACACCTGGCCTCAAGTGATCTGCCCGCCTACGCCTCCCAAAGTGCTGGGATTACAGGCGTGAGCCACCACACCCAGCCTCATCTTCTTTTCCTCATACTTTTTCTCATTCGTTCTTATTTTCCCTCCTCCATGTTCTCCTATTAGTAGTACTAGTAGTAGCAATATTAATTGTTATAGTAGTAGTAGTAGGATAGTGGTATTTTCTACTTATTGAACACTGACTATATTAGGGATGTGCATGTCATCTTACGTACATTCTGCATAATCCTAAAATGTCCCTACTATGTTATTTCTCTATTTTATAAGATTGGAAACAGAAAGAGGTTAAGTCATACAGTTAGAGGAGCAGGACTCCTGCATTGAATTATCCTAAGTGTTAGAAGAGTACTGATTCTGAAATTTCACAATTTGTAAAGTTAGGAGAACTGGTCTCAATGAATATTGAAAGAAAAAAGGGAAACTTGTTTTGCCGTATCATTTTTATAATATAAGAATAAGTTTTTAAATCAAGGCCAGATCGGAATAAAAGGAATTTTATGGCTGTCATCTTATACACAGAGTATCATTAAATAACTTACGAGCTAATATGAAAAATGATTATTACAAAATTTTTATCTAGATAAATGATTTTGAAAATTTGATTAAAAACAATCTGCTGTATTTCTCCCTAAAATTATCTCCTTCACTGATTTGCCATTCTCTAGTTCAGTAATGATAACATAAATAGTAATTACAATTTATCTTGAGAGGGTATTTTAAAGCTTCAACTATAAGTAGCTGTAAATGTTTAATGTGTAATTATAATGCAGATATAAATTAATAATCTGGAAAAACAAAAGAAGGGACTGGCGTGTTTTTCTTCAATAATGAGTATTTTCTAATAGACACAGAAACAGAAATGTAAAATTGGTACTGAAAACAATGCTTTAAGTCTGAAGGGATTTCTTATACTTGATGACCAAATTATATTCATTGCTTCTTCCAACAAGAAGAATCTAACACCTATTTGACACAAAATTGGTGTCTGACATATGTTGGGTAGATGAGTGATGGACAAACTATACTGATAGTTGGTTTGTACTTAGTATTAAAAATATTTTATTATATGTAGAGGATATTGGCCAAAATCATGGGAAGTACAAAGATATTTATAAGGGGAATAGGCATTTTCACCAGACAGTAATAATAATAATAAATATTAGAAAATAATAAATACTAAATGATCATAATAACAGAGAATTATCCAGAAAGTTTAAGATACTGACTTTTTAAGACCTTTTCATGACAAGTGTATTCTTTGGTTTAAATTGTCCAGCCAATTCGTTAAATAATGCAATTTGTTTTATAAATATGTTCATTGTTTACTATATAAGTACAGGGAACATAGAGTAAATAATGACCCATTCAATTTGAAGAAATCTTAGTAAAACACACATTTATTTTTATCCTAATTCTATATATTTAAGTTTTATAATGTTCTTCAACATAAATTATAGTTTAAGGTCTTGAAATGAGTCTAGACAAATCATTTGTCAAAATTCAACAATTAAAAGAATCTTCGTATTTTGATGCAATTGCACAAATCATTTTAATCTCTGCCTTTGAATAATTACATTTTTGTAATTTGAATTATAATTTTTAACAATTTCCTTTGAACATATAAAAATCAATTTAATTTAAATTTGTCAGTTTAACATCAAGTAAGTTGTTAATCAGAAACAAGTTTCTCATATTGATTTCTATTTTTTTCTACCTGAAATTCTCTCTCAAATACGTATGTGTTCATGAAATACTTAGATAATTTATGCAAGTTAGAAAATGGAAATTAGGTAACCAATATATATTATAAAATAATTTCATTTCCCAATACCTGAGTAATTCATTGAATTTTAGAGAATACCTAATTCCTACTATGTGAGTTCAGAGACAATCTTCATGAAGCTGTTCTCCAGTCAAGAATGGACTTACTCCTCAGTTGTCAGTTGCTTGAGATGGTACCACAGGAGCTGAGAGAAAACTTGGTGAGACAGTTCATGCACTCAGTAGCTTATTAATAAATCAATAGCCCTCTCCCCAATCACAGTAAATAATCCAGGGTAGATTTGCCTCTTAGGATCTTGAGATTTTTCTTCTCAAGCATACCCCTTTCATAAATGCCCAAACTCTTGAAATGGTCACCATTCGTTAGTTTACACCTTGTGTATCACATATGTCAAATATTTCCTGAGGCCATCTTTTAAAATTTTCCCCCTTGGAACTTGTGTTAAAAAATAACCTTTCTATCAAACTCCATTTATGTTTTAATTAATTGTTTTCTTTCACTTTTCAAACGCATATAATAACCAATCAAAAATAAGTGTGAAGTTCCTAATGTTACAACTAAATTATTATCAAAAGCAAAACAGCCCCAAAACCAAACTAACATTTTGTTGTTGTTGCTGAGACAGGGTCTTGCTCTGTCACCCAGGCTGGAGTGCAGTGGGGTGATCTCGACTCACAGCAACCTCTGACTCCCAGGCTCAAATCAAGCTATCATTCCACCCCAGCCTCCCAAGTAGCTGGCACTACAGGCATGTGCCACCACACCCAGCTATTTTTTTTATAGAGGCAGGGTTTCGCCATGTTGCCCAGGCTGGTGTTGAAATCCTGGACTCAAGCGATCCACCCTATCAGCCTCCCAAACTGCTGGGATTACAGGCCCAGCCTCAAATTAACATTTTAACTGACCTAGATTGGTCTCCATTACTTTGTTCAAGAATCTTCAGGGCCCAGAAAGTCCAAATTAAGAGGCATAGTTTTGGAGGCATTAGTAGTGAACATCACCTCCTACCCCTTACACTCATCTTTTCCACAGCTGTCAGAATATCATATTTACCATGAAACTCCTCTGCCAAAAATTTTTCAGTGGTTCACTGTTTCTTCCAGGAGAAAGACCAAGCTAATTAACATAGTTTACAAGGACAGTCCATCCCTCATCTTCCACCATTGTATGAGTTACATGCTCAAATGACTGTAAACTACTTGGCCTTCTGTTCTACACTTCATCTCCCAACATTCCCCCAAACACACATACGAGGGCCGTGTGTTTCCTGCCAGTCACACTCTTTCTCATAGCCCAACATTTACCTCAGGAATCTCTTTCAAACTTTTCAGCCTGTGGTCCCCTGACAACTCATGCGTGTGCCTGGAGTAATAATACATGCTATGCATGAAACCGTCTGCCCTTCTAGGTGCTTATCTCTTTGAAATGTGTGTCTATGTCTCAAGAACCTTGTATTTATGCCAATCCATCCAAGGCCTGGCACAAATTACAGAGGGCAGCATCGGAGATGGAATGTAGGCTGGAGATAGAGGCACTGATTGGAAACACAGAAGAGTATAAGGTTGAGTGCATCTACTTAACACTTTCTGAATTCATATTCCAGTGAATAAATGAACAGGGAGGGTCTTACTGGTTATAATTTATTTGAGCTATCTAAAAAAGAGTTTAGTGTCCCTTAGCTTCTGCTACATTCTTCCCTTACCTCATCGCACTGGAAATATCTAAAAGGTAGCATTTCTCCTACAGGACAGTAGAAAAATATCAGGTGTCCCTGCTTTATGATTTCTGCATACAGAATCCATAACTTTCAAAGCTCACGGCAATTAATGGAGGCTCCTAAGCTTCTTTTATATTCCAAGGATGCAGCAAAGTTTGGAAACGGTCCTCTTCCTGGAGCTCTGGAAAATGCCCTATCTTAATAAAGATAATTCTCAAGCCATTAGGAACCTCAGAGATCTAGAGCAACTCTACAAATAAGGAAACTTTTGCTTATTCATTTATTCTGTGGTGGAAAATGCCAGGAAGATGCCTGGTGCCGGAAGAAAAATGAGTCAGCTGGCTGCTCCTCAGGCATTCCCAGTCTAGTTAGAAATAATGACCTATAATAAGATGATTAGACATGTAAAACATTTACAGAACTTGGGCTACAGAGGTGAGTTGATTTTCCCAAGGTTACATGCACAGATAATGTTGGTTGATCTAAAGAGGAGAGTAAAAATGATATGTCATAATTTCTGCCCTTGGCATTTTTAAAAAATTAATAGATTTTAAAAGTTTTATAAGTTATAGAGTCATATAGATTCTTTAATTACTTTGTTGCTATCCCCTGATATTTTGCTTTTCTCCTGGTAGAATATTAAATAAATATTTACTGGAATATATCTAAAATTTTAGTTCAGTGCTGCTCCTCACGGATTCCTAATTCCTTTGAGGGAGTGTATGGTGTAATGATAAAAAGAATAGATTTTGGAGTGAGAGACACTTGATTCACAGCTCTGGTCTTTCATTTACAGAAAATACAATTTCAGATGAATGTATTGACCTTTCAAAGTCTCAGTTTCCTCATCTGTGAAATGAAAATGGCAGTGTGCATCCCAGAAAAGGCTTGAAGGGGGTTGAAATGAAAATGGCGGTGTGCATCCCAGAAAAGGCTTGAAGGGGGTTGAAATGAAAATGGCGGTGTGCATCCCAGAAAAGGCTTGAAGGGGGTTGAAATGAAAATGGCGGTGTGCATCCCAGAAAAGGCTTGAAGGGGGTTGAAATGAAAATGGCGGTGTGCATCCCAGAAAAGGCTTGAAGGGGGTTGAAATGAAAATGGCGGTGTGCATCCCAGAAAAGGCTTGAAGGGGGTTGAAATGAAAATGGCGGTGTGCATCCCAGAAAAGGCTTGAAGGGGGTTGAAATGAAAATGGCGGTGTGCATCCCAGAAAAGGCTTGAAGGGGGTTGAAATGAAAATGGCGGTGTGCATCCCAGAAAAGGCTTGAAGGGGGTTGAAATGAAAATGGCAGTGTGCATCCCAGAAAAGGCTTGAAGGGGGTTGAATAAGATACTGCATGTGATTCAATTAACATATAATTCGCACTCAATAGAATGAAAAAAAAAATCCTGCTATTTTGCCATGAAGAGCCTTTCAACCTTTATAGGCGAGCTTGTGAATCAAAAAGCATACTGCCAATAACATAGCCTTTCAAAACTGAACCCAGGGCTTATTCAGCTTATAAAGCAGAAATCCTGTGCTCACTCTGTTTCCTCAGCTGGCAGTGTTCTTTCACCTTTCACCTCTCAAAATCCCTATCGTTTTTCAAAGTTCATCTCAAATGCACTTCCACAAAGAAGGCTTCACTGAGGTCTCACAGAGAAGTCTCATTTTCTCTTTCTCTTTCTTCCCATAGTATTTTGCTTCTATTACTTCTAAATCATTTATTTTAATCACCCTGATTTAAAAATTGGCCGCATGTCCGTCTTCCCATTATATGATGACATCTGTGAGCACATGGGGAATGGTTAGCACAATTTTTGTGCATAGTAGGTTCTTTCAAATAACATCTGTACAATCAAACTAAACTGAATAGAAAATAAGGAACTGTATTATTTTTGTGACTTATCTGAATTTTGCAATCTTACACCATCATTTAAAATCAAACCTATAAGCAGATGTGATGATTAGGGTATTTGAGCACATTGAGGAATGTTATAATTCAAGAAACATTTAGAGGAAGTAATTTTATTGACTGAATAGCAAGATAAACTCATTTATTTTTAATTGAGGGGCAAAATTAATACTTCTTGAATGAACAAGTACTCAAGAAAATAACTAACACCTTGAATTGTATGAGGTTTGTATGTTATCACCATATTTTTTAAATAATGGCTAGTAAACACAGAAAATTAGAGCTTTATTCATTCATTCGTCTATTCTTTTTTTTTAAAAAAATTATTGAACCTTTATCAGGTCTTTAGAATTTGACAAATTACTAAGAATGACCTCCAAGAACTCCATATTGTTAAAACATGTAATGGTAACAATATTAGACTTGTTGATTAGTAAGTTTATGCCAACTTTTAATAAAAAGTTTACATATATATCGAACTTATTTTGTCCATACCGTATTGTAGTGTGGGAGCCTTTCGGGCAGAAAATGTAGAAACAAATTAAAATATAATTATAATTATAAAAATATATATACATGTATCTATAGATCCTCAAGATAGCTGAGCATTCTAACTTTAATATGTTGTAGTTAACTTGTCTTTGTCAACTTTGAATTTAACCAAAAAACAGAAAAGTTTGACCTTATTTTTAAAAATTATATAATTCTCTTTGATGAATGTACTGATCATTACTACTGACTGGAGAGGGAACAAAACCCAGGGTATATTTTTATTAGTCACATGTGTTTTTCAATTATTTAAAGAGGAAAGTAAAAAGATTTAAAAGATTATTGGCCCATTTTTACTTTCTCTTTTGTGGATGTTAATCAAAGATTTGACTAATTTATTCTTACCTTTAATAGTGTATGGTAGGTTTTTTTTTTATTTGAAAGCAGTTTTTATTATAATGAAGTTAAAATCAAATTTATTCACATTTTCTCATATTCAGTCATGAAGTTTTAGAAGCTACTCAGTTTAAAAATGAAATAGGAAGCCAGGCATGGTGGCTCACTCCTGTAATCCCAGCACTTCGGGAGGCCGAGGTAGGAGGATCACCTGAGATCAGAAGTTTGACACCATCGTGGCCAACATGGTGAAACCCCACCTCTACTAAAAGTACAAAAATTAGCCAGGCATGGTGTCAGGCACCCATAATCCCAGGTACTTGGGAGGCTGAGGCAGGAAAATTACTTGAACCTGGGAGACGGAGGTTGCAGCGAGCCAAGATCACACCATTGCACTCCAGCCTGGGCAACAGGAGTGAGATTCCGTCCCACTTAGATAACAATAAAAACATCAGCAACAAAAACTTGATATGCCCCACATTTTGTTTAAAGTTAAGCTTTTCTTCTCCTTCAACTTGTTAATGCTTAGGCAGAAGCCTGGACCAGAGAATGGGATGTGGTGGTCTTCTCTTCGCATTCCTGCTCCTCAGTGACACCCATCCTTTTTCTGTATTCACTGAGTGTATTATTTTGTTCTTTCCTAGGCTGCCAGACTCCTCCTCCTAATTGCAGCTTCCTCTCCTTCAGCCAGCAGGCTATAATTCCACCTCGCTTTTGCATCCAAAGGCATCACCCCAAACTCTTTTTGCAAAAGCAATCTTCCCCTGGCAGAAGTCTACTTGGGTTAGATTTTCTTTTCAAATTATTCCAGATCAACATTCCTACTATGAATTCCATATCCATCTTTCCAGACATATTCACTTTTGGTTCTCTATCAATCAGTAAAAGTGCTGTTATTTTTTTCGATGCAACACCCAGCCCCACTGCCATAACCTACTTCAGTCAACATTTGTCTGCCTTTTCCCCACTGTGCTCAAAGAGCTTCAAGGCACACATATCAAGCTATCCAAGCTAACTCCTTAAAGCTTCTCATACAAGACTGGAAGTGAGGTGAAGCATTTATCTCCCTGCCTCTGTGGGGAGGGGAAGGAATGTGCTTCAACATACAGCTTTTTACAAAGAAATCCTCCCAAGAAAACATTTTTTTATTAATCTTTTATTTTCATATCATGAGCATTGGACTAAGTTCACAGGCAGCTTATTGGTCATCTTTGCAAGATTTACACCAATGATCTTGCAGTTCACCTTGGAATTGGTTTGTTCTTGGCTTTGTTTGAGACAGAAAATGTTGTTATTCATATGTTGTTTTAAAAAAGTACAGTGCCATTATTGATTTTAACTTACTTGTTTGTAATATGTTATCATTGAATATGATGTTTGTTATATATTTTGGGCAGATAACTTTTGTTAATCAATACAATTTTTATTGAATAATAATTAAATTAAGTACCTATTTGTGCTAGAAATTCTTTTCAATGCTGGGGATATAATGGTAGGAACAAAAGGTCTCCCTTCTCACACAGTAGTGGGAGGAGGTGGGTAGGTTCTTAAATTTAAAAAGCACACATATAACTGTATATATAAATAAAAATCGTAATTTCAGAAGTTAATAAATGCTATGAAGTAAACAAAACGTGGTAATGTGGCAGAGTGACTGAGGTACGAAATTAGATTTTGGAGGAGAAAAACCTTCTCTAAAGGGGTAGAGTTTAAGCTGTACTTTAAAATGGAGTTAGTCGTGTGAGGAGCAGGGAAGAGAACATCCCAGTCAGACAAAGTAGCACACCGGAAGTCATAAGGTGGGAATATGTGTGCATGTCTAAGAAACAGAAAGGACAGTGTTGCCAGAAGACTTCCAGGAAGGCAGAGAGTGGCAGATGCATTCAAATAGCAGGGCATGTGGGCCACAGTAAAGAGTCTGGTTTTTTTATTTATAAAGCAATTGAAATAAATCAGAGGATTTTAAGCAGAAATGCTTATGACTTCATATGTGTAAACTGAAGTGGTCACAGACAAGCCTTTGATATATAGTCCCCCTAGTTATCAGGCTACTGAGAAAGCCAGAGCAAGAAATGTCAGTGGCTCATACAGGTTCTTAGTAGTAGAGATGGAAAGAACTTATATAAAATGTAAGTGGGGGAATAGAAGGGCATCCTGCTGGATAAAATGCTTCAATGGTTGATCTTCTGGCTCTGGACACTCACTAATATTTCTCTTAGTTTTTGGCTACCCAGTCATCCTATCTTTTCCACACAAACTCCTGTATTCAATGTCTTTTTGAGAGACAGTGACTCCTGTTATTGGTCTGGCCAAGAAGTGAATTGGAGAATATGCAGAGGATTCCACAACCACTCCCTGCTATCATACTCCAAATAGCTGTGCTGTGGGCTTTCTGGACTCACTTCTACTTCTAGAATGGGCTGTTTATGGGCCTGGTCTTTTCTTGGTGTTGAATCTACCTTTTGTGTTAATTTTCTGTGAGCATTTTTGATAAAGATTTCTTTGTTCAATTTAAGATCACTTGCTCTCTGTCTTCCCAGGATTCTTTGTTGTTTCTGAGTACATTGGTACTCTCATTTGCATTTTTTTCTTGAAATTTCAAGGTATTTGGGAGTGAGAGAATTTGTACCTCTAACACAACCTCCCCCATCCCCCTCACACACACATTCTAGATATGGCTTGTATTCTGTCAGTTTATCATAGAGTGATTTTCCTTATTACAACCCATTTAAACCCAATCAAATCTTTTAACTATAGTTTTAATGCAGTGTCTACTAGTTTTGAAAAGATTTCAGATTTGATACATTATAACTGAATCTTCTTCAAGTATTGAAAATATTCTTTAAAGCCTTTATAAGTGCACCAAGCTTATGCAATTATAGTCAATAAAATAGTTTTTTATTTCTTAAATTTCTAGTTTCTTTCTCATCAAAATGCAAATTAGTACAATCAAATATGCTTCTGTTTGCTGAGTATTTATAAGAAATACTGGATTTACTAAATCTGCACTAAATGTCTAATAATTAAAAGGTAAAATTGCAAGAACTTAATTTTTTAAAATGCAATCCATTATTATATATTCAGATTATAAAATTTAAATTATTTTATGACTTTATGTTTTTTCATTACTCTTATGTGTTTTAAAATATATGCATCTTCCTGTGTGCTCTTTGATTTTTTGATGGGAATGTGCCATTCTCCCTTAAGGCTTTGGTCTTTGGAGTTGAACAGACATGAATTTGAACCCTTGAAGTGTTACTCTGTTATCTGTGGTAAAGTATTAACCTTTCTGATGCTTTTTTTTCCCCACCATACAATTGAGATCATGCCTGTTGAATGAGATTCTTCAGATTTGTTATATAACATATGTAAAGCTCCTTTCACAATACCTGATTCCCAATGAACGTTAGTTACCATTGTCTCGTTACTGACGCCACATTGGCTTTCCATTTTGCAATTATCATTTATTAGTTGTGTAATCACACATAGGCAACTTTAACTTTTTGAAAGCATATACTTTTAGGTTAATTAAATGAAAGAATGGACATGGAAGTAGTTTAAAAACAATAAAGCATTAATAAATACAAAGTGGGAAAAACACAACTAGAGTGACACTGTGTTAACTTAGGTCATTATAAAAATATATCTCCATTACATTGTTACAGAATAAAGTGAAGGATACAGAAAAAGAGAACAATTATGTGATACAACTACACAGCACTGAGGCTAAAAAGAGACAATCATTATAGACAGTCCAGATATGAAAACATAGACTTTTGTCTATTCCAGATTTTCTACTGGAGTTCTTTACTGTATATTATACTCACTTTCTACTATCAATATTAGCTTGTCTGTGCAAACTGTTTATTGCTATAGATTCTCTTTCCTTCATCTTTTTACTAAACCTTCCAGGCAAAAATGCCTGACTAGTATTTTTCTTAACTAAAGTTTTCTTTTCCTGGCTGTCAGTCTCAAATGGGTACAATTCTAAATAAGTCAACTTTCTCCAAATATTGGGGTAATGAACAAAAATACTTTATTAGAAATTGTAATGTTTTAGTACCACCTATCATCTGCAAACTGTGTCCAACTGGCTTTAGAGAGCCCCTAAGCTGACTGTAAACAATGTGAAAATAAATGGAATCTAGTTAATCTGGATTCTATGAAGAGTTGGGTGAGACAGGTTAAATGAACCATGGCTTGTTTAAAATTATTATTGCAGCTTTGTTCCTCTCTCATTTTAATTATTTAACATTATCAGTTACCTGATTAAGATTTAGTTTCCCTACCATTAATAAATAAAATCAATAGGCATTGATGGTAAGTGTCAACCTGTTGTAGTGTTCACAACCTAGTACAGCTCTGATTACTTCAGGAATATGTGTGGGGAAATCGATTTAGTTACCTGTTCCTTAGTAACTGCCTTTGCATGTCACATTTCCATATCTTTAATTTCCTCATACCTGACTGCTTCCTGATGTAAATTGGGCAGGTATGGAAGTGACATGAATGACTTGGCTATTATATGTTTATTTTCCTCCGTATGTAAAAGTAATGTGGTTGACCTTACCATATTAGGTGACAGATTTGGTTAAACCAGATGGAGATACCTCTCTGATCCTCTGTTATGACTGACTAAAAAATAATTCTTATTGTAAAATTGGAAAAGCATGTTCAAGTAGCAGTAGAATGATCTTTCATAGGGAAAAGTCAACACACAAATCAAACGTGTGACCCTGATCTCATTATCATCATAATCTAACCATACAAGACAGCAATCAGACTATGTATACCACACAGACAAAATGGAATAACTGTATAACTTGGGAAAGCAATAAGAGTGATTAAAATCTCAAGCTCTATAATAACTGCTTTAAATTCAAATTCTTCACTCCTTGGCTTATGCAAGTTATTTCATCTTTCTAGAAGTTTCAGTCACCTCATCTATAAAATAAGGATAATAACAGTACCTACCTAATAGGCTTTTGAAAAGAATAAATGAGGCCATTTATGTGAGGTTGTTCTCTCAGTGCCTGGAATATAATAGGTAAGTGTTAGCTTTACTAGTTTATATTACAATCATGAAACAGTATTTTGAATGCCCAAAGTAGCAACCATATGGATTTGGTGAGTGACTCATTGTGAATAAGTAGTAGGTTCTATAAGTGAACATTGAAATGACTACTTTTTTGTTTGTTTTATCTTGTTTTTAATTGATATATAGTAATTGTATACCTTTATGGGTTACAGGGTGATATTTCAATACATTTATACATTATGTAATGATCAAATCAGGATAATAGGCATATCCATCACCTCAAATATGTTTTATTTCTTTGTAGTGAGAACATTCAAAAACCTTTTAGCTATTTTGAAATATGCAATACATTATTATTAACAATAGTCAGCCTACTGTGCAATAGAAGACCAGAATGTAAGAATGTATTCTGTCTATCTATCTGTCTATCTATCTATCTATCTATCTATCTATCTATCTTACTGTGCAATAGAAGACCAGAAAGTATTCTATCTATCTATCTGTCTATCTATCTATCTCATTTTTAGAAATCCATTCATCCCTTGATGGTCACTTAGGTTGATTTCATATCTTGCTTGTTGTGAATAGTGCTAGAATAAACATGGGAGTGCAGATATATCCTTGAAATGCCAATTTCAGGAAATGACTGCTTTTGAAAAGTTTTCTGTTCTTTTCCTAACTCCATGCTGGTCTGAAAAGGCTCATACAAATTTCCCAAGTATCTATTCCATTCATTAAAAAATCTAGCATGTTTATAACTGATAATGATAATAATCATTGTATTAAACAATCAATACTTCACTATATAAATGTGATTCACTTTTGTTGTAGTATATTCCTTAAATACTATGCATTCATCAAATTCACTTTTCACTTGAAGTGTTAAAGTTCATCCTTAGTACCTGCAAGGTCATTCCCGACAAATTGACTGAGGTTGTTAAGGTACAATTTAAGATAACACACAATTTCTTTAGTGTCTGTTTCTAAAAAAAAAAATACCTGTTTTTCATTGTGTATAATTATATACTTACATTGACAAACATGAATGTCTTGTTCATGGCAGCTACTTTATCTTTGCTGGCTTTGGAGACCTCTTTTTTAGTTGAAATTTATAAATTAACCAAATGAAGTACCTCAGTATTTCTACCATTGTTAATTTTTTAAAGGAAAATACTAGAGTCTCGAATAATTTACAGCAGAATTTATTAGGCGATGGTTTTAGGAAATAGAAATGAATTTTTTATATGTGCCAATGTTTCCATCTTGTTACAGATGGCTCTTGCTGGCAGAAGATAAGGGCAGAGGAAAACCAATAAACTTGCCAGATTTTCCCTAAAAATAAATGAAGAATTTAGTATATTGCTCTTAAAAATGAATTTTTGCCATTATTATATACTAATATCTGCTTCTCTTTGTTTTTCTGCTTTAAAATTGTTACACAAAGATGATATTAAACCTTCATAATTTTTATGAAAGCAAAATGTAGCTATTGAATGGATTTTGGCTCTCAGTCTTTTCTTTCTTAACAATAAAGTTAATGCTCCAAAAATGCATGAAAATTTATTTTTAACTGACAGTTGATTTTTTTCAGTGAGTAAATTAAATCATTTCATCTTCTTCGAATATAGAAACAAATGTAGAATTCTGGATTACATATTGTAAAAAATAATATGAGTAATTAATTGATATGACAAAAGGTTGTGATATCATTTAACTAATTTACAGTGGTAAAATTTTTCTTACAGAGCAAACGTAAATACAAAGTTATTCAATTTAATTGGGATATCTAATGTATTCCTGGTATAATAAACAAGATAAGTGATACAGAACCATATTTAATATTTTATTCATTAAAATATGAAATACTTCAAAGAATAAGAACATTCCTAAAGTTAGAGTTCATTGTGCTTAATGTGTTTTATATACGAATCTGTAGAAATAAATAGTTGCATTGCAGAAAAGGTGGTATTTTGATAAGCTAAACAACCTTGAGATTGAATATCTGATTAACTAGATATTAGCCCAAAATTTTATTTTATTTTGACACTTTTAAATAATATTTCTAGGAAATAATATTTGATTTTTCTTAGTGAGCATACAGTATTGAACATAGACTGCATTTTTTGTTTTATATTTATTTTCCTCTTATATTAGATGTCTTAAATCCCTCAGGACCAACATTCTGAATATCAATTATTTTTATATCAGATGATAACTGTGAATATATGAGTGGAAAATATTTGGCTGAATCATTAGAAAATATGGAGATTAAGTGGAGGGTTACTTTTTTATTCAAGTCATTTTTCTTCGTGGTTTTTACTCTCCCCGTATTTATTTAACAAAATTTTAGAGTCCTATAATATGTCAAATCCTGCACCACAACCTCAGATATAAAGATAAAGTTGGCATGGTCTTTTTCATTGGATATTTAAAGTCTATTGGAGAAATTGGACAAGCATCAAATCAACTGAAAGCAGTGGGACAGAGACCTAGTGTTAATATGGTTTGAACTAACTACTATGGAACATAGGCTAAACCTAGATATTACCAAAAAATAAGAAAATCAAACTGTGTTTCAGATAAGTGGATTTTTGAGGAGAGTTGTCAGCTACAAATCTGACAGTATAAGTCCCATGCACTGGGTAACAGGCCTTAAAGATGAGTGGCAGAATATGGCGTAAAATAATAAAAAATGTTTTACTAGTTTCCCCTCATCAACTGCTATTTTTGCAAGATTATGTAAAATGTTCATAAATTGACTTTTCATTTTACAACTTCCTTTATCCCTTTTTTCCAATTCTGTCAGTTGTCTTTTGCCAGAAAGTGTTATCCATTTACCTACAAGGTCTGTGAGTCAGAGAATTAAAATACATGAATAAAATTTCCAAATTGCATGCATAAAAAGGTATACATTTTCTAGATGGCTGCCCATGGAATATATAATTTGTTCTTTGAAACGTCCATATTTAAACTTACAGTTGACACTTTATCCTTAATTCATGCTGCAATGCTTCTCACTTCCATACATAATAATGTGAATTAAAGATTGTATTAATCTACAGTTGCTACTGCTGTCACTTGGTTCATATATTTAATGATGATGCATATGTTTCTCTCTGTATGATATATAAATATATGCATACATGTATCTGCATATGGTCAGCGTACATGTATATGCTCAGTGGAGTCATAAATGTGTTAAAAATGTTCATTATGTTCAAAATATGAATCTCAAATAAGACTCAATAGTTTATTGGCTGAAATAATTGCTATGACAAGTGCAAATAACTGGAAGACTTTAAAGTTTCAAATGATGTTTCATGCACACACTTAAATTGACCATCTATACCTTCAATGCCACATGTGCTAGCAACCAAGACAATAACATGCATTTTGCTAATCCAACCATAATGTTATTCTGAGCAGTTACTTCATTGACGAGGTAAAACTCCAATTCATTTATTCCAGTAGAGTATTATAACTAGAGAAATTAAATATTTATTCTAAAAGTCAGTAGAGATGTGTGCACAAATAAAGTTGTTTGTAGAGCAAGCAGTAATCCAAGAGAAGCAGACATTTAAAGATGTGCCCAGAGTATTTACTTGGTTTGTTATATGTTAAACAGCAAGTTAAAAATTCTGATCACATATTTTAATGATGAAAATAACATATGTTGACATGGTTTTTAAAAACGTAAATATTGGCCGGGCGCGGTGGTTCATGCCTGCAATCCCAGCACTTTGGGAGGCCGAGGCGGGCGGATCATGAGGTCAGGAGATCAAGACCATGATGCCTAACACTGTGAAACCCCATCTCTAGTAAAAAATACAAAAAAAATTAGCCAGGTGTGGTGGCGGGCGCCTGTAGTCCCAGCTACTTGGGAGGCTAAGGCAGAAGAATGGCGTGAACCCAGGAGGTGGAGCTTGCCGTGAGCCAAGATCGCGCCACTGCACTCCAGCCTGGGCGACAGAGCGAGACTCCGTCTCAAAAAAAAAAAAAAAAAAAAAAAAATGTAAATATTGAAGAGCATGTAAGTGAAAAAGTAAAAATCCAACCCATTTCTCCATGTCACATACTGTACTCATACCCTAGAGAAAAAGCATTTAAAATAGTTTATCGGATATCCTTCCAGGAAATATCTATGTATATTTAAACATAATATGGCTAATACTTTTTTCTGTGCAAATAGGATGATATTTTTCAGATTGTTCTATAATTTGCCTTTTTCTCTTAATCCTATGTCTTAGATAACTAAGTATCAGAACATATGCATCTACCTAATTCATTTTAATAAACCTAAAAAAATTGAATTTGTTCACTGTTATGGATTATCTTTGATGGGCATTTTAGTTAGCATTTTGGCTTGTATCGTACCCATTTTTGACTTAATGGATACATTGTTGTCAAAGCCAGTTGTTCAATTTAAGATCTGAGGATGGGTTTGGTTGATCTCCATGAAACGTATTGAATAGAGACGTGGACACTGGAGTTACCCCCACTAGTTAGTGATATCACTTCGGACAGGAGGGGTTAACTCCCCGTGTCTCAGTAATTGGATTTGTAGGACAAATATATTTTTTAAAAAGGCACATTAGCCCTTGGTGTATGAGGTGGTCAGGAGAATCCACTGAAGCAATATATGTTGATGTGTTTTGAAAAAGATGAAATATTTTTTAAACAAAGTATATTAGGCACTGGTACTCTTGATAGAGTCATAAACTATTAGCTCAAACTGGACAATGTTATATGCCTCAATCATGGAAAACCTTAAAGTAATTTTTTCATTAAGCTTTAGTTGATTTAAGATTTAAGGGAAGGTTGAGATCCCACTGAAGAACAGGCAAGATAGAGTAGATCAGTTTGTTTTTCCTTGCTTTTTTAGTTACTTTTATTGAAAGTGTCCCTATGGGTCTCACCAAAGCAATCCTACCTACTGTTGGAAGAGCTTTGGAAGTGTCTTTTTTTTAGTTTTCTTTGTCTAGGGTATATTGGGGATAGGGAGGAATAGGGCAAATTAGACACGAAATCTAACCATGTTGCTATGGTCAATTTGGGAAAGATAGGGTGTTGAAAGAGCTAAGCAGCAAAAGTACATACAATACCTCACAACATTCCTGACAGGCACATAGGCACTCAGATGTTAATTCCTGGAAACGACATAGATCAGCAAATTAACTGAATGCAGTAAAGGCAGCGGGTAATGTAAATATAGTAAAACAGAAAAAAAATCTCTCAAGATACTTTTACCATAAAACTATAAAAATGTTGTTATAAGAAAAAAACAAGCATGTGCATGTATGTGTGTGTGTTTTGGTAAACTGATAATATGCTAGTTTTGAGCACAGCTTATTTTCAAAAAGTTCAATTCCTCAATAAAAGCTCCATTTTATGAATGTTTGTAGTTTATGGACTTTTGCTCTTGGGAGAAAATAGTAAAATAACTGTAGGTATTTTATCTATTCACTCCATGCCTCGGGCAGCCCCCGGGAGAACAGGAAAGGGAACGTGTGTGGCCAGGCAAATTTTATTGTGTACTCAAAGCTTACCTTTTTTTTTTTTTTTTTTTTTTGCATTGTTCTTACCACCCATGATTTAAAAATGGTGTGAGAATTTTTCAGACTATGTCCTCATATCTTATCACCTTGCTTATAATGCGCTTCATTCCCCCCCTCCCAACTTTAAGTATTTACAGCTAATTAAGTTTCTTTGAAAGAAATCTGAAATCACTCAGCAGGTATAAAAATATAGGTCTTTTTTTTTTTTTTTTTTGATTCTTTTTTTTTTTCTTTTATTATTATTATTATTATTATACTTTAGGTTTTATGGTACATGTGCGCAATGTGCAGGTAAGTTACATATGTATACATGTGCCATGCTGGTGCACTGCACCCACCAACTCGTCATCTAGCATTAACTTCATAATTAAAGGACGTGCCAATTTTCTAAAAAAAAAAAAATATATATATATACTAATACATGTACTAATACAAAGAGATCTCCTGAATATATTGTTGAGTTAAAAAAAAGTAATGTGCAAAACAGCAAATATAGAAAGCTGTCTTTTATGAAAGAGAGGGAATAAATAAATATATATGTATACTTTATAATTGCTAATGTCTACAGAAATAATTTCCTTCATTTTACATAAAGAACGTGGAAAGGATACACACGAAAACAAAGAGTGGTTACCATAGGATTGGGGATGAGAGGTAGGAACAGGGAAGCTAAGGGTGGATGAGGGAGAAGCATGATTTTTTACTGTACTTTGGTTTTTATTGTTTGGATGTCTCAACTTTGTGAATGAATTACATATTAAAAAGAGACCATTATATTTGAGAAAAACATTGAAAAATCCATAGTTGAGGCAGCAAAGTGCTGTGAAAACACTGGCTATAAACCTGAGGAGCGTGAGGTTTTTGTAGCAGATATGCTACTCTTGCCTGTAACTTGGAACAAGTTACTGAGACTTTCACTCTCCCTGGCCTCAGTGTCCTCACCTGCTCCAGATGAGGAGGTTGCAGCTGATTATCTCATGCCCTAGATGTCATTCTGAGCTACATTTTAATTGATCTAAGATTGTGCATAATCCAGAGTTATTGAATTAGTGCCATAGACCACTCACTGAAAGTATGGAAACATGTTCTAGTGTATTTTACGTCTGAAAAAGTTGTCATAATGTTTTTCATTCATTTGTTTTTTGTTTTTTTGAGACGGAATCTTGCTCTGTCGCCCAGGCTGGAATGCAGTGGCATGATTTTGGCTCACAGCAACCTCTGCCTCACGGGATTCAGCGATTCTCCAGCCTCAGCCTCCTGAGTTGATGAGATTATGGGCATCCGTGATCATGCCGGGCTAATTTTTGTATTTTTAGTAGATACAGGGTTTCACCGTCTTGGCCAGGCTGGTCTCGAACTCCTGACCTCAAGTGATCTGCCCACCTCAGCCTCCCAAAGTGCTGGGATTACAGGCATGTTACAATGATTTTTTTGAAGAGATCTGTTTTATAATGTTCTGGTAATGTTTCTTAAAGGTAGAAACTGCTTAAAATAATCTGTGTAAAATATTTGATTATGTAGCAGGTTTCCCTAGAGGAATTTATCTTTTCAATAAAATTTTAGCACTAATAAATATGCACTGATAGGAGTCATAAAATGTATGGAGCACTGATTATGTGCTAGGTAGTTTACTCAGAACTTTACATCTATAATTTTCACACCAATTGACAATAAGTTGCTTTTGTCTACATTTTCACTTGAGGAAATAAGCCTTAGAGACTTTTAGATTATATAATAGATATTCTAGGTGTAAAACCTGAGTTTCAACAGAATATGTTGAAAAGTAAGGAAGGTGAATATTAACATCTCTCCATGGAAAATGGTAGTTGTATTCTGTCTGGAAGCCACAAAGGACTAGGTAATTTCCTGGAGTATTTTCATGGACAGACTGGGTCTGAGAGAGGATATAGATCATCGGAGCTTCTTTTACCTGCCTCCTCTCCCACAGGCATGCTCAACAGGGACATACAGAGGGAAGTGGCCACACTGAGATACCTACCCCATAATTCTTATAGAAATAGGAGAAAGAAAGATGCACACACACAGACCGTACCTAGAGGCAGAGAGCGAGAGGCAGAGACAGAGGCAGAAAGGCAGACAGAGAGAAAGACAGAAAAATAGAGTGAGAAACAGAGAGAGGAGAGAGGGACAGAGAGAGAGAAAGACACCTTCAGAAACCCAAAGTCAGAGACAGCCACTATAGACTTTGAAACTGATATGATCAGAAAGGAACACAGGCACACAGAGGGATCACATGGTGTCAAAGACATTCTGAAGAAGAAGAGAGACTCATAAACGAAGATTTGTAAATATATACAACAGATAGAAAACATTTTAGAAGCACACTTCTGGCCAGAGAGATAAACAAGGCATAGCAAGGCACGCAAATAAGCATCAGGAAGACACAATTAGGCAGAGAATCATATATGCAGAGACATATACACAGAAAACAAAGTGAATGATGTGAATCTCCACATGTGAAGAATGAAACATGTTAAATTAGACAAAAGAACACACACATTAACACAAAACAAATACATAGACAGAGGTAGAAATGACATTTATGCACACAAACATGGACATACACACACATAACAAGACAGACATAGATACCCATAGTCTGACAACAAGAAGAATCAGACTTTATTTCTGGCTATAATAATAGTTCAAAAGTCGCCCCACTTCCCTGGCTTCTGCACTCAGCAGGGGGCCAAGAATTCCTTGTTTCCCAGGCCACAGATGGAGCCATCACCCTGGGATCATGGTGCCTCATTCTTACTGTATTTTTCTACTTCTGTTTATTTCATTATGTTCTAGTGAGCACGTTTCTCCTACTCTTTAGCATTTATTCCCCATCAATATATCTTGATAATTTCCACATCTTCCTTACAATACATTCCTTAATTTTCCCAAAAATATGTTCTAAATCACTGCAGGTTGGGTTCATTGTTTTATCTAAAAATGATTTTCTTCTCCCAGCCTTAGTTTTACTAAAGTCTGATATAACATTGTACAAGATAGTAGGGTGGGCATTTTTTGGTAATATGTGGACCCCAAAGAATCTAGAATATTGTCAGTATTAAATAAATTTTAAACCAACATGGTACAAAATATTTTGAGATAGAGATTATTGACTAAATTTCTAAGTACATAGATATTTTAATGGCATACAGAGGTATATACATATGCATAGTTGAGTTTATATATATATGTAAAATATATATGTGTTTATCTATAAGAGTGTATGTATAATCTCTCATCTATTTACAGTATTCTTACAAAAGAAAGCTTTATTCGGGAGTAGACCGTACTGTTTCTTCCTGACATTGTCTTCTCAAAGAGAAGTTACCATTTGAGTTGAGCTTATAGTATCAAACATTTCCAGCTGTTGTGCCTCATAGCTAAGCATGTACACAATGTGAGAAATTTTATATATTTATGTACAACTTTTCATTTTACTCCCCAGTGAGAGGTAAAAGAGGAAAGGGTCAAAATCCTACAAATAGAGAAAGGGTCTGGACTTCAAGTTTTCCTCGAAATGTGGTACATAGACTTCATTCAACATTAAATTGCTGAATTCTAGGCTCTACCCTGACCAACCTCGGAGGATAAGAGGGTTAGGAAATGTCGTTTTTAATAAGCTCCCTAGGTATTTTTTTAATGCACATTCATGTTGGAGAAGCACTGTCTAGAGAACAGAATTTTATTGATTTTTGTACAGGGATTAAATCTGAAAGGTATGTTCCAATGCAGAGGGAGGGCCGTGAGGGAAAGTATTATGGCTGTGAATTTTGTACATTGAAATTGCCCTGAATATCCCTATGTATTCAGTTTTCTTTCCTTCTTTTAAGTACCAAACCATTTTGATCTTTCTATGATCTTGTTCTCATATGTTTTCTCCCTGCCCTTCTGATGAACAAGAAATGTCCAGAATAATTAAGCTGCCAACAGAAACAAATTTCTACTTCAACAAAATAGTATTGAAAATCATTCTTTCTCAGTGGAAAGTTATCTTTAGGTGACTCGCAAAGGAGAAGTGAACCCATGTATCATATGTGTGTAATGCACACACACAAAAAAAACCCCATATACATAAATATGTGTAGTATTTATATTTATAAATCAAACACTACTGCCGTGCTTAATACTATATGATTCTGGCCTAATTATACATAACTAAAACATTAGATACTATTTCTTAACCTATATCAGGAAAAATGAATTTTATACTAAGTAAATACAGATGCATTCATATTCAAAGGAAATATATATTATAGGAACAGTAACTCAGAAAACAGATATGGGGCAGGGCACGGTGGCTCACTCCTGTAATCCTAGCATTTTGGGAGGCTGAGGAGGGTGGATCACCTGAGATCTGGAGTTAGAGACCACCTGGCCAACATAGTGAAACCTCGTCTCTACTAAAAATACAAAAAAGTAGCCAGGCATCGTGGCAGGCACCTGTAATTCCAGCTACTTGGGAGGCTGAGGCAGGAGAATCACTTGAACCCGTGGGGCGGAGGTTGCAGTGAGCCGACATCACGCCATTGCACTCCAGCCTGGGCAACAAGAGCAAAACTCCGTCTCAGAAAAAAAAAAAAAGAAAACAGATATTGGACTGATTATTCCCTTATAAGACTTGTTTACCCAAGTAATTCGCCATCGAGTACTCAAAATTGCAGCTTCTCTTAGTGTATTTAAAATTTACAAACATTAATTCATGTACAAATTTTTAAAAACATCTCTTGCCTAAAGTCAATTGCATATTTTTATTGCTTTAAATTTTAATACAGCTGTTTCTATCTTTCTATACTAAAGTAAAAAGTCTGTGATATTCAGGACATGGCTGTTTATCTAAATGTGAAATATTTCACAAAATCAAATGCGATTTCCACATAGTCTTAAAAATATACTTTTTTTGTAGAAATACTGGAGACTAAATGGAAAAGCATTTATATTGGTAAAGATATTTTTCTTCAAAGGCAATCTTGGCTGCCAATAGTTAATATTAGTATTAAATATGGTATCTTTGATAAATGTTATTATTCTGGACTCTCACAAAAAGTAGCTTGATTTGAGACATTTTAATAGCTTAAAGGGAAGAATGAAAATATAAGGAAGGAGAAATCAATAAAGCATGGGGCCTCTTATCCCATATTGATTCTTGTAATCCAGGAACCATTAAATACTTAAACAAGCCTCTTTTAAGATGGCATGTTTATATTTTGAAGATCAAATACTCTAATTTGCTCATGAGTTTCCCAAACACAATTAATACACAAGATAGAAGGTAGGCTTTCAGTGACCATGTTTCCCACGTTTCTGAGCTGACCACAGCAAAGGTGCATTGTAAATGAAATTATGCTCAAGCAATTGCTTCTTGCAGTGTTGGTGAACATAAGTGCCTTTTAAACGTGATCACAGGTTATGAAAATAGAGCTAGAACATTGAAGCTAGTGAGTAATAAAATGAGTAAAAATATTTTAATAGTCAAATAATTAAAAAATATAACTTCATCCAGAATCTCATTCTTATTTTCCATAAAAAATATTGGCTTTTTAACTGGATAAAATTTTAGAAATACAGCTTTGTCCCAAACCTGCCCATTTTCTCCTTGAGTATTATTACAATGGAAATAAAGAATTCTGTGACATTTTACCTTTAAATTTTCTGTATTTTTTTCTAATGCTATAAACCCAGACTTGACATTTTTGCAAAAAAAAAAAAAAAAAAAAAAAGAAAAAGTTTATTTTTATCTTTATTTGCTGGTAATCAATTTCAAATGTATAATGACTAAATATTAAATAGTAAATGGATAAAAAAATTTATTAAATACATTTAGAACCCTCACTTTTTAAAATGCAACATAAAATATCAATTGATTTTCTACTGCAACTGTTCCACTGTCAATTAACCTATTTTTTTTTAGTTTTTAATTTACTATGTGATAGTAAAAATTTTTAATATTTATTGTGTCCTCAACATATACCAGGCTCTATTCTAAGAGCTATACATACATTACTGCCTTTAATTTCGTAAATGATCCTATAAAATTGGTATAAATTATTTCTATTCCCAATTAACTAATGAAAAAAAATCAAGAGCTAGAGTCGTTAAGTAACTGACCAAAAGTCTAACAGCAGGTAGAGTGGTGAAGTCAGGAAGCAAAATCAAGAAATCTTACTCCTGCTGGATGCAGTGGCTTGAGCTTGTAGTTCCAGCTGCTGGAGAGGCTGAGGCAGGAGGATCACTTGAGCCCAGGAGTTGGAGGCTGTAGTGTGCCATGATCACACCTGTGAATAGCCACTACCATAATCCAGCCTGGGTTACACAGCAAGACCCCATTTAAAAAAAAAAAAAAAGAAGACCTGATTCCAGAACCTGTGTTCTTCATAGCCAATAAGAAAGAAAGAATGTTGGCCGGGCACAGTGGCTCACACCTGTAATCCCAGCACTTTGGGAGACCGAGATGGGCAGATCATGAGGTCAGGAGTTCGAGACCAACCTGGCCAATATGGTGAAACTGTCTCTACTAAAAAAACACAGAAAATTAGCCAGGAATGGTGGTACGCACCTGTAGTCCCAGCTACTCAGGAGGCTGAGGAAGGAGAATCACTTGAACCTGGGAGGCAGAGGTTGCAGTGAGCTAAGATCGCGCCACTGCACTCTAGCCTGGGTGACAGAGTGAGACTCTGTCAAAAAAAAAAAAAAAAAAAGAAAAAAGAAAGAGAAAGAAAGAAGGAAGGAAGGAAGGAAAGAAAGAAAGTTAGTTTTCATTGAAAAGAAGTGTGAAGTGTGTATGCACTTTTTTCCCGAAAATAATACAAATACAAATACAGCCAGTCCTTTGTGTTGTAACCAGGCTTCTTTTCTTTAGTAGTCCCCACTACTTCTAGCTCACTTAATGCCTATTACATTAAACTTCCACATTACACGTGAAAAGCCTTTGCAGAGCTTTCACAAACACCATCATATTTGATCCTACCACAGTCTCCCAAGGTGGATAGAACACATTGTCTCTTCCTTTTTACAGCCAAAGAAATGAAGGCTGAGAGATAGAAAATGACTTGAACAATGTCATATAGATTATCACCTAAGATGTAAGAGGCAGAGTTCAAACTAGAACCCAAGGCTTCTGTTAATAACTTGGGCTCTTTGACTACAGAATTTAGCATCTGTATTTTAGGGATGAGCTCTTTCATGCTGGTGAGGCCTCTGTGTACTGTGGGAGCCACTGACTCACAGCTTCACAGTCTGGGCTTAATGTATGGTGGTCCACACTCCGCCCATCGTTCCTTGGATTAAGCAATAAACTGAAGTTCAAATTCAAACTTTTGTGTTTGAATAGAACACATTTTCTGTGTTTTTCCCAACTACCCTACCTCCGTGAAGCTAATCTAGTTCTGATTTCTCAGCATCTCTGTTGAGGACAAGGCACCTGTGAGCTTCATTCCTTCTGCAGAGCACAGTCCCTACCCATGTCTTTTTTTAATCCTTTGTTGTCATAACCATGACTTTCTTTCCTCATACCATAGGAGGCACATCTTGCTCTCTACCTTCCAACTACATTTATAATTGTTTCTTTTATTTTTTTCTTCATCATTTCAATGTACCTTATGCCATGTAATAAAAGAGCAACAGATTACCCTGAGTGGTTAGGGAGTTTCAAATATATATATGTGTGTATATGTGTGTGTGTGTATATATATACATATGTGTGTGTGCGTAAATATATGTATGTATGTGTGTATGTATGTATCCCAGTGAAGCACTCCTCTTGGATTTTAACTACTATTCTATTATTCTCCCTAAAGTAGTTGCACAGAATAGTGTGAATGGTGTGAATTCCAAAATAATACAGAGCTGAGTCCATATCCTGGCTTCTCATTTATTAGATAGAGGATATTGGACAAATTTATCATCTTTCTAAGCCCTAGATCCTTTCTCAACCACCCATAATTCAGTGATAATTATCATTACTCTCATTGTATTCTCTTTATAGATCAGGCATTACACTAGGTATTTCACGTTTAGAATATTGAATTGTTATGAAAATTTTATTATGCAAGTATTATTCTGATTTATGTTTAAAGAAACTAATAATAGAGAGGATAAGAAAGCTACCAAGGTCATATAGCTGGCAGGTAATTGAGTGGGGACAACCTCATTCTAAAATTCTTCTTTTTTAAGTGCATATCATACTAGAAGGTACGTGTGTGAGTATGGTTGTGTGTGTGTGTGTGTGTTTGTGTATTAAGGATTTAGTTTGAGTTAATGGATAGAAGAGAGGTGAAGGGCAAAACAAATATTTAACTAAACTTCTCTATGCTAATCCCTGTAGGAGGCACTTTTAATTATTATCACAATATTTTTAGAAGAGCATGGCATTGTCTCCTGAGATGCTGTGAGATTAGAAAACATGTCAAAGGTTACACAGCTAGCGTATGAAAGAGCCCAAAATCCAAACCTGTATATATCTATCTCTAAGCCCTTTATGACACAGACAAATTATTAACTAGTATTAATGTATAATTTAGGAAATACCTTTTAGAGTCTTACACTTCTAGATTTGGAAATATCTTTGAGAATAATTCAGATGTGATAACAAAAATATAAGAATAATTCAGATGTGATAACAAAAATATAAGAATAATTCAGATGTGATAACAAAAATATAAGTTGTCTACAGTAGTTAAAAATAGTATCTGCATAGAGTACTGTGACTGGGTGTGGTAGCCCCAGTGATGCTAAACATTAACTCTTTAGTTTCTTAATCGTGCTACAGTAAGGGTATCCTGGGAAATGGGCCCAGCCAAAGCAACTTGGACACTTGAGTAGAAGGACTCTGGAAGTTCTGGGCAATCATTGTTCACCAACCTGTACAAGCATTTCACTCTCTCATTGGCCTATATGACTATCCATTAGCCCTAGCTACTCTTGTCCTTATTTTACATCTGGTTAATTATTTAATTTTTCCAAGCTTTAAGTATTTATTCCTCATACCACCCAATTTAATAATATCCACTACTGAGAAGTTATCCGATTTAACTGATATTACTTATTTAGTTTGAACTCTAGGATCTTTTGTCCTTCCGAATCCATTGGCTTGTTTTTAAGTTTCTTCTATTTTTTTGTTTTTCTTTTAAAGGCACGTCAATAAATATTTTTCTTTATTTTAATTTACATTTCAATTGCATCTAGATAAAGTATTGCTTAGGGTAGTGCTAAAGGCTTTCCAGTTGTAATATGATTATAAAAAACCAGTTGATTTATGGTTTGCTTAAAACAGGTCTATGCTACACCCACACTCAATTTTTCCTTTTCTCTGCTTGTCTTTATTGCTATGTGACTTATTATATAGGAGCTAACCAGACTGGGTGGGAGGAAAACTGAGATCCAGACCTAGCTCTGCTTCTGACTAGCTGTGAGTCCTGGGCAAAATCTGTTAAACACTCTATTTTTGTTTCTTCACCTGTGGAATGAGGAGTTCGACAGTCACTCAGTAGGATCATTTCTAGCTCTAGTGTCCTATGAATCTGGGCACATGACCACTGGATTCCAAGTGTTTCTATAGTATGTAGTATATGCTTAACATTTATTGCATCATGCGAGATAGACAGAGGAAGAGAGAGAAAGGAGCAGAGAACTGTGTCCCCGAAATACTCCAGCCTGCATGGTAAAAGAGGATCAACTCATGTGGAATAGCACAGAAAGTATGAAAAGAGTGAAATTGTGCTTCATTGAGGATCAAAGATGTTTAGCAAGGAGAGGCATGTGTGAGACCAGAAACTGTTAAGAAGTCATTTCAGGGGTATAGACACTGTCAGCTCATCCTTCACTGGCTTATTTCCAGTGAGACCCACTCAGAAAATAGGATCTTCAGAATTACTGCTTCAATATTTGTATCTCACTTATGAAGATAAAATTTAATAATGCCAAAAAGTTAAGATTTTTTATAGTCAGGTCTTGCTGGTCTGTAGAGAACTCTCTCTCTCATTCATATCCTGAAGACAGCATTTTGGGCCAAAATACGAAGTAATACTCCTTTCTTTTCAATGCGAAATATTCTTACACATTATTCTAGAGGAGACTGTCCATGTTTGCACTAACACCTTTCCTCCTCTCTGAGGTGAGCTGATTATAATAAGAACTTTAAGGAATCAAACATATGGAATAAAACACACAAGGTCTAAGGATGAAGTCACTGTTTTGTTCAACAGCACAAGACTCACAATAAAAAAAAAAAGACATATTTTGGAAACCAATGGAACTTAGAGATAAAATGTGCAAATAGTAAGAGGGTCTTATGGGCTGGATTTGAGCATTTAGTATATGATAATAGGAATAAGGAAATAGTAAAGACTTTTAAGGAGAGTAGTGGAGCAATGAAAGTCATGTTTAAATTACATTAATCTGCACTGCATTTTTAAAAATGTATTTTAAATGACTAGCTTCCATTTGGAATAGAAAATATCTTATTTTTGCTCATGAATTTCGAAAACATCAAAACTAGTGTTAAACCATATTTAGTTTTCATCTGTCTTGTTTTAGCTATTTTAAAACTCACAGTACAAGATTCACTATGTCTAAGTAAGCCTTTAGGTTTTTAAGTTCCTGTTAGTTCCCTTAGAGTGCTTGCAATTTTAGTCTCAGAAGACGTTGAATGTGTGCACATTTTAGCTGATGTTAATTTACAATGATTAAATCTTTTTTCTCTTTGGGTTTGCCACTATTAATAACTACAACTTCAAAAAACCCATTGAATACAAAATGGATTGGGAGAGAGTCTAGAGTCTGCATGATGTGGAAGCAACCAAGAGCTTTCTACAATCATTCAATCATGTGGTAATGGTGGCCACTGACTAGGCTAACAGTAGAGAGTATTTAATGACAGGAATAAGATTTCCCTGGGAAATCTGATGAAATATGATGAGAGCAAAGGAAGAAAGAGGGAAAAGTTAAATATTATTTCTAGATTTAGAGTTTAGAGACAGAGGGGGTTATACTTCTGAAAGCAAGACCTATGCTGGAGGGAAAATGGGCTTTGAAGGTGGAGATGATGGTCATCCCTGTTGTACTGAGATGTTGGTGAGACATCCAAGTAGAAATTGTTGCAGAATATTGTATCTTTGTATGAATAGAAGATTAATTAAAATATATTAATTCTCAGGCAAAGTGAATTTAAATACATATTTAATCAAAACTTTAGAAATATTTATAAAATTTCAGAAGTGCTAGAGTCTTGAATTTTACTTTTTGGTGACATTAATTTTACTTGCAAACACAAATGGAATAAGACCTCAGAGGCTCCTTTTTCATCATCTAATTTCACTTCTATAAAGCTATTCTTGTCTGATGAGAACATAATGCAGGCTTCTATATAAAATATTTCCTGTCATATTTCTGAGAATGATTTTGCTTCTTTTTGATTCTTGTGTTTAAGACTCAGATAGGGCAGAGTTTATCAGTGTGGTCTTAAACCCTGTAAATGGCTTCCAGTGCTTTTAAGATTAAGACAAAAATCCTTCAGCTGAAGGGGCTGCGTGTTCCAGTTGATTCTTGTCTGGCTCTTTGTCCTCATCACCCACGACTCTCTTTTCTACTCGTTGTATGCCAGCCACACTGACCTCCAGGCTTCCTCTCTTTTGGGGCCTTTCTATGTGCTATTTTCTTTCCCTGAAATCTTCTTTCCGCCCTACCTCCTCATACCCAGCCCTTTGCCTACCTGGTGTTTACTCATCTTTCAGCCCTCAGGCCACATTGCACCTAGTCACTGAAGACTTCCCAGACTCAGCCAGGTCACCTTGTATAACATCTCATAGCACCAAGACTTTTTCCTTGACACTTATCACAACTTATAAGTATATGTGTATGTATATTTGCTTCATGTCTCTTTGCTGAGATCTAATTTTCATGAGTGTAGTTGTCCTGCCTGTTTTGTTCCTCCATGTATCCTTCATGCCTAATGTACCATATATTTGTTAAACAGTTGGATGACAGAATATCGAAACCATGGCAGGGAGGTTGGATTATCGATGCCATCCCAATCCCATCTTCACTGAAATAGCTCTGGACATCTAGTGGCACTTGTGTTCTCACCAGACTCCGGCTCTAGGTGCAACTTTGGATAATATTTGGAAAGTCAGGGCAATGGAGAGTGTGTCTTCACAAAGTGTGAAAGGGTTTATAGAGTATACAGAAGCATTTTTCCAGAATAAAAGGAACATCAGTTTGAGATTCTTCAGGCTGTAGAAATACTGCATCTGCATGTAAAAAAAATCAAACAAATATAGTGTTAAAAAATAACGAGCTTTGCAAATTTGCTGATGCTCAGGTTAGGGGTTAGTCTATTTTATTTACTTTTTATCCACTTAAATTCTTTCTTCCCCAGATGCTATCATTTTTTATTCTAGATGGAATTGCTTTTGACATCAAAGTGTTATGTAATCAAGGTAATTTACGGAGAAAAACTATTTTTTAAATAAAAACAAATGAGCTCTTCTCAATGTACCAGACCAGAGAAAAATTCTCTTTTCCCCTTTCCTGACTTTAACATAAAATTCTCCTTTTTTTTATGTTTTAAGTTGTGCTCTTGCCTCTGAAAAACTGTCTGAAGGAATATATTTTGTGTTTATGTGTCTTCTTCCAACACAGAAAAAAACATAAGGTATGTCTGTTGCTTTCAGACCCTTGGAAATTGTTTCCTTCCAAAACATGTGTACATAGGAGCCATTTGCCTAAACAGGCAGCTCACCTAAATGACACTCATTGTCATGAATGACAGAGTACCACCACCAAGATTTGCACTGATATGGATTCTTTTTTAAATAATCAAGTGTTCCAAAATTCACTTCCAATATCTCATTGGAGTGGCTTGCATTGTATTTTTAGTTTAGCATAATACAAATGTATGACATTCTCAAAAATGTAATTCCCCTTTAACTGAAACATTTTCCAGAAAGAAAATTATTTTTCAGCTATAATTTCTTTATATCTGGTCATATAATCAATAGTTTTAAAAGTGTGATAACTTTTTGTTGAATAAATATGGTAATATCAAATTAGCGAGAATGATTCCAAATCAGTCACTTTTACTGATTTCTGTATTCTCAAAAGGTATGTATTCATTTTAGTTATATAAAATTAACTAAATTTCAATGGGTAAAATTCAATAACTTTGCAATGACAACTGTCATAATATCTAATTTCTTAAAACCATTGTATTTTAATGTTTGTCAGATTGAAAAAGTCAAATATAATAACATAATCCTGTTGTTACTTAAAATGCATTGAATTCTGGCATTGTTCTCCATATGGAATACACAGATTTTTTCATATCCTCGATTCAAGTTTTATAAACTAAATTTTACCCCAAGAAATACATCCTTGAGAATATTTAGCCTGCTTCCAATTGCTCCAGAACAACAATGGCAATATCTTAAATTCTCTCATTTTGTAAAAATTGCGTTAGGGATGCTTTACAATCAGTTTACTTCAAAGACTGCTGGGTCAAGAGGACAGGGGAAAAGAACAAGGTCACTAGCCAGGGCTTTCCATCTATCATGGTGGGACCACTGGAGCCAGAAGCTCTAAATAATCCTAAAAAATTCAGAGGCTTGTTCCCTTGAGAAGGACACATTTCTTATGGCCAGCTTTTCTAATTCGGGAGCTAATAATACCCTCAACCTACTTGCCTTTTGCAGATATGTGCGACACAAAGTATGGATAATTTCTGCTGAATTGAACCCATAATGAATGAAGGAATTTATAATCAGTTCTAATGTATTTGAGACCCAAAGTATATTAGCCCTTCATCAAAGGGAATGATAAAAAGCAGCATTAATATGGGTGGATAGTAATTATTTCAGAGCTCATAATTATTCTCCTGTTAACTACAGAGAAACGCTGATATTTTTACTCCTTTTTTAAAAAATAAAAGGCTCTGGTCAGATTCTGAAATGTAAGAAAGCGTCGCACATCCTTTACAAGAACCCATACTTTGAATTATGCTCATGTTAATCGAAAAGGAACTATTTTGGAATTAAATGAGTTCAAAGTTCATGGTTAGGAGTTCCCTTTACCTTGCTTAGTCCTGTGTTGTTTCACCACTGAATTTATTTATTGCCCATAGGAGATATAAAGTATAGTAATTACTCTCACTCTCTTTCAAAATGACAGGAGTTCTACTTTCCTATTAACTCTAATGAGAGTTATGTGTGTGTTCCTCAGGGAGGACAGACCCAGTAGAGTTTCAAGGTAGAATAAATCACTTCTACACACTGGTTATAGTGGTCTCATTTGCTTAATATTTTGGTGCTTTGAGATATCCATTTAAACTGCTTGTACTGAAAATGCAGTATTTGTTGTTTAAAAGAAGCATAAGCTGTGGTTAGAATGTTGTTAATAACTGTTATTTCTATTTGAAGGATAAATGTGTTACCCTTTGAGGAAATGATGTTGCTCAATTTACAGGAATACACAGTGTCTAAAATGTGACTGTCTACTTTTCATAAAAAATTAATGCCAATTACCTCTTACAATATTTTCTTTCCATTTAAAATGTTTTAACATGAGTGATTACATCAGTTGTAGCAGTTTAGAACAAAGGGAAAGTGAGCCAGAGAGCCAGATGCCCTAGGAAAGAAGGGAGCTCTCGGCAGAGGTGGTGTTTTGTTTCCAGCAGGGGAAGAGGGAATCTTGAGATCATGTAGGGATCTGTTGCGGTAATCCACAAGCATATGTTTACTCCACTGAGGCTTCCTCAGAGAAACCAATGTGGAGTTTCTCAGTTTGCAGCCCTGAACTCTGTAGATATTCATTCTCAGTGCCTTTAGGCATAGAGATAAAGGAAATCTGTTTTCTTTCTTCTTATAATCAGTTTTGCCCAAAACTGTTACCAACCCTCTTCTTCCTATGAACCTTCAAAAATCAGATATGTAAAAAATTCTTGATATTAAGAACACCCAGATATACTGAAATCACTAAAATACTGCTATAATTCGTACTATGGGAAAAACTTACTATCGTCTAATAATAATGTTTTATTTAGTATCAATAAATGAAGTGTATTGGGAGAACTGGACTTAATCCTCCTCCAGGATAATCATATCCCCATGATGCTGAAGCGATATTTGTATTTGCTTCTAATTCTTCAGATTTATTACAATAAAAGATGTCCTATACAATGCATGCATGCAATTATTATCTCACATCAGGTAAGAGACACACAGTTTCCTAAGTAAGGAAGGTAAAAATAACTAATGTAGCAAAAAACAAAAAATAAAACAACAACAACAACAAAAAAAAAAACAAGAAACAAGCAAGCAAAAAAACTGATCCATCAACCATGCATCCATGGAAAAACTCTCTCTATATATACTGTCCATGACTTCTCTACATATGCCCTCAACTAGCAACTGAGAACCATGTCCTACATGCAAAGAAGTGGGCGATGATGTTTTGACAACAGTTCTCTTACTGTTGCAACTCATTTAGGCCCAAGAGCTAGCCAGTTCTAAATACATGTAAAGTATATAGAAAGCACTGGCTCAATGACTATATAAGCTGAATGATTCCTCATAGAAATCATGTAAATTGACTTGGGTACCCTAGAAGGGGAAAGAAAGACAATTCCATCTGACTAATTCAAGAGAGAGATCTTATAGAGCCCCAAACAAAATGAAGACAGTGATTTAATTGTGATAGATTTTACACGTGCCTCCAAATATTAGCAAACTAATGATTCAGGAAAAAAAACTTGAGCTCACATTAATGATTTCTTAATATAGCCAAGAATTAAGCAAATTAAGTAATTTAACTAAAATTGGAAAGTAGATAGTGGTTTTGGCAGCAATAAATGCCACTGCATTTAAATTGTGTTGCTAACCAGTGAATAAAACCATAATTTCTACATAGCAGCCTAGAAAATAGAAATGTATATTTTTTTGCAGTCTTTAAGAAATTACAGAAAAATTAAAAGCTTGAAAATATAATTTTTGAAGTCTAATATTTTGAGGGATGCTTTGAAATTGGAAATATTTTAAATATAATATTCTGATTCAGCATTTTTAAAATTTAAATTAAAAAATATGTATAGTTTTCAGAAATGTAGCTATGTTGTTGCATGAATGTCAAATAATCCTAAGCTTGCCTTTTGCATTTAAACAGGGTCATGTTAAATAAATGTAGATTTCTGTGAACTTGCAACTGAGTGTCAATTAATGTAAATTATTGCTTTATCTAGGTTTTCTGTTAATGGAATAATTGCTTGCAGGTGTGATTATAAAAGTATATCACTTAATTTATTGTTTACAGTTTCCCTGTCTGTGTTTGAAATGACCTTGAAACCATGACCTTTCAATTGAGGTAGTCAATGGGTTACTTCAATTACTTCATCCATTTCTGCCTTTCCAATCTTCTGATCTTTGACAAGTTATTACTGTTTTTCAAGGCTGTCTCCCTGAGCTGATAAAACAGAACTGTATTATATCTTATTTTTTCCCCTCTGTTTTCTGGGATTGTGTTTTTCATTCTTTGGGAGTTATAATAGTAAATTTAGTTTGGAATTATAAACATAATGAATAGTAATCTCAGAAAAGACTTAGAAATTTTTCTAAAAATGTTTAACAATCTTTCCCTATGAAGTGTGCTTAGACTTAATGCCTGCTTCTTTACTATTTATATTTTTGAAATCAGTACATGACTTTCAGTCTCTTTTTCCCTCCCTTTTCTATGACTGTTATTTTATGCATGACAAAATTCTCTTGCTTACTGCTATGTGATTGGCTGTCTTTTAACTTGAGTGTCCTGTGTTTGTAATGATTGCTTTTTGCATGAGGATTATTAAATGCCATACAAATTAAATGGTTGTGGAAACAAAAAAAGAATGTGAGACTTCACTTGCTTTTTTGTGTGCTGAGTATGTCAATTATGTGGCACTTAAAATTACTTTCATATGCCCTTTGACGTCCCCTTTGGTGTGCTCCTTTATTCTTGCAAATTAGCATTGTTAAGTATAATAGAACACTTATTAAACATTCACGGTGTTTTAATACAATTATTCTCCTCAAACATGATCCTATTATAAATAACTATACTGAGCATGAAACTGCACTAAGGCATAATTCCATTATATTACTAAATTGATTATGAAATATAAGCCCTGACTTGGTAACTACCTTAATAGCTAAACACTGACTTCTACTGATCGAACTTTTGCTCTGCGGAATGATGAGACTATCTAGTGATACATTTGTGCAGGATGCAAATGTCTTAAATCCAAAAGTAATATTTAAATGAAAACACATGGGGAAATATTTGTGTACTGACAAGTAATTTTAAAAAGTCACAGTTTTGAAAAATGTATGGATTAAAAATATGTGAAAACCAAATGTTAATGTTCTTAAAAAAAAAGAAGAAAATAGAAAAAGAGCAACTTAAAATATTCATATCTCTGTCTTCTCTAAGGTTATTATATTGTCTCAAATTAAAGAATGAATTTGACCTACTTTTTTAATGTTGCCACCAATTTAAATTAGAAAAGACACTGAATAAATTAAGTTCTTTCAGCTAATAAAACTGTTTACTTTTTTGTATGCAATGGTTATTTTTTTTAAAAAAAAATTTTCTTCGCTCATGACTTGATTTTCAAGCCATAATGTATTTTTTATGCTGGATATATTTACAACCCAAATCTTCTATAAGATATTTTTGGGAAAGGGATTTTTTTTTTCTTAAACAAAAATAGGTAATCAATTATGATGTGACCACTTCGCCACTCTTTTTGGAAATATTCTTGAGAATTTTAGTATTTATATTTATTTTTTCCCCTCAGTCTTGTTTATTCTTGAATTGTCTTTTTTTTTTTCCTCCATTTCTCCGTTCTTAATCCTAGGTCCCCTTACAAAGAAACAGACAGATGATTTAGGTGATAATGACGGTGCTGAAGATGAAGGTATTTTTTTTCACCAAATCTATTTGCATGACAAGGGCCTCAATCACTTTTTCCACCCCTTTCTATTTTTTTACTTCTTGTCTTTTTTTGAAGAGTTGTTTTTAATTCCCGTTTTTGATGTGTTTTGTCTTCTTGCTTGTTGTTACATACAGAGTATTAATTTTTTTAAAAAATGAATGTTAAGTTTTACATTTTGATGCCAACCATTAAAATGTTTTAAAAAGAGGGGCATTTTTTTTTTGTTTTCTTGAACTGACTTTTGATATGTCTCATCCCACATTTTGACTGAATTTTGTCCACCTTCTTTGAACTAACAATCTCTCCCTTGTAGTCTCTCTGTGCCCATTTTGCATGTTTTCTAATCTGTGTAAATATTTTCCCGAATATTAAAATGTGTTTCATTTTTACATTCGACATTTGTTTTAAAAAAACACACACACCCAATAAAATGAAGGACAAGCTGAAAGCTAATATAAAGTGTTTCTTGAGCAATATATTTTAATGTAAAAAATACTGTTTTCTGTTGATTTGCTTAAATGTCACATAAATGCAATTAAATTGTATACATAAGAAAAGGCATTACAACTATTTAGAAAACTGTAGTAAACATTGTACAACCATTTAAGTATTCTGGACTCCTATAGTACTTTTGATAGAGTTTGTAGCTATTTTCTTAGACAAGATTCAGTGAATATTCTTAATTTCATGGAGACATAATTTCCAGATTGTCAAATAAAATATTCTGATTTTCAAACATTGCAACTATAAGCAATAGAATATTTTCTACTTCATTAATATCCACATTGTTTCTCCTTACAACTTTCATTTGACATACAATTCTGATTTACTCTGTAAACCTATGAACTCACTACCTAGATTGACTTGACATTTCTGATTTCACTGTACCTTTACATGATGTTAAAGTGAGCTCATCTTTTTTGGTTCCAATCAAGATTAAAGTTTATGTTTTTTCTTTGTTTATTTTGTTATGTTTTGTAATCCCAGGTTTCAAAGTAATTGCCAGAAATCTAGAAATTAAATCTCATAATGAAAAAAATAATGTGGTAAGAAAAGTTTTCCAAAATAAAATAACCTACAACCAGGACAGAAGTGTTTGTTCCATGAGTTACAAGAGAACTATGAGTAAATAAATTTTTACTAAAATATTTGCATTGTTTTCATTGACATATATACATTTAATAAACTCCTTCACAACAGATAATTAAATTACAGAGGTGGAGTATTGAGAACTTAAAAATTATATTTGGTGCTAATATTTTTGAAACACAAGAATTATTTTGATTAAATGAAATGTATGACATTTGATTAAATATTTATTTACCACGAACACCAGCAGTGGATTAAAGATTAAACACAAAGCAGTCATTAATATTTGAAATAAATCATTATCACTGTCCAAGAGTTACTCTGAATGTTAAATAGCTAAAAATAAACTTATACTATCAAGATGCAAATTCTGATTTTTTTAAACACTATTCAAAATTTGATGCATTCAAACATTCAGGATATTTTGTGACATTGTAGAACATTAATTACTGTTTCCAAAACTATAAGAAGGCTACTTCCACTTTCAGGCTTTGGGACTTTTTGAACCCCTTGAAAATCCTTAACTCCTAGAATTTGTTATCTAAATAATACTGAAAGCATACAGGACTTCTTCATGTGTATCTTTGTAAAGGCCATATTTTCCCAATTTAGGCAAAGGGTTAAAATACATTATTTTCCTATTTTAAAAATATTTTGATTGCTTATTTAATGTGATTTTTTTTTCCTTTTGTTAAAACAGCATCAAGTAAGGCATTTACCTATTTAGAGTAGGTAAGTCTGAGCAATCATAGCTAGGCCATGTAAACCTGAATCTATTTTATAGACATGTTTTGAAGCACATTTAACATTTTTAAATAGCCATTTAAAATATCCTAAAACCCTATTAAAACGTCAGGTAGTATTCAGGTTAAGTACTAAGCCATTCAGTCACAAGAGTTATCGAATCAATAAATATTTTTAAATACTCAAAAGCGTAGAATGTCAAAGCAGTCAATTCCAGTTTGGTCTCTTCCTCTGTGTTGTTTCGAATAATTGTTTTGAAGACAAGAAAGATGAATTCAGATATCCTACAGGGGAAAAGAAACCTTTTATAGAAATTTCTGAGCATTTTTAACTCAATTCTTTTTATCGTTATTTTGTAGATGTGACTGTGAATAAAAATTGTGATCAATATTGAATTTGTTCCAAATGTTGACTCGACATCACTGGACGTAAGACAACAAATATGAAGGACTTGATAAATAACTTCATTTACATCAGTCAGAAGTCAGGTCATCAGATCACTTATGTGAAATTCTCCATTACTTCCCAGTTCCCCTCCACCTATGCGTGATTTCAGGTCCCAGTCTCAGCCACTGAATTGCGAGGCCACCAGCCATATTCGTGGGGCTTGCCACTCACTCACCCCGATGGAAGGCTTCTTTATGGAGCACTATTCTTTACTTCTAATTATTGTTTGTGTCCCTGTCCCTGCTATCACTCTTTTGCTATGTTTGGTCGAACACAATTATATCATTTTTCATTTAAGTTTTATAACAACCGAAAGAATGGTATTTCTTTTTTCTTTTTTTTTTGACATAATTTCCTTTTGTCACGGAGACTGGAGGGCAGTGGCATGATCTTGGCTCACTGCAACCTCCGCCCCCGTGTTCAAGCAAGCAATTCTCCTGCCTCAGCCTCCCAAGTAGCTGGGATTATAGGCGCCTGCCACAATGCCCGGCTAATTTTTTTTACTTTTAGTAGAGACATAGTTTCATCATGTTGGCCAGGCTGGTCTCGAACTCCTGACTTCAGGTGATCCACCCGCCTCAGCCTCCCAAAGTGCTGGGATTACAGGCGTGAGCCACCACGCCTGGCAGAATTGTATATCTTTAAGACAATTCCATAGTTAAAAACAAGATTAATCTGAAGTGACAAAAATGGTTCAAAGTAACATCCCAGATATCTACCAACTTATTTTAAAAATTTAAGAAGTATTTTTAAAAATTTTAATGGTGCTAATAATATCTTCATATTAACATTTCAATATTTACCCTGGGTGTAGTGGCTCCACACCCTGTAATCCCAGCACTCTGGGAGGCCGAGGTGGGCAGATCACTTGAAGTCAGGAGTATGAGACAAGCCTGTCCAACGTGGTGAAACTAAAAATCAAAAAATGAGCCCAGCATGGTGGCGAGCACCTATAATCCCAGGTACTCAGGCGGCTGAGGCATGAGAATTGCTTGAATCTGGGGGGTGGAGATTGCAGTGAGCCCAGATTGAGCCACTGCACCACAGCCTGGGCCACAGAATGAGATTCCGTCAAAAAAAAAAAAAAAAATTTAAATGCAATTTTATATCCTATATAGTTCCTTTTAAGACAATTTTTTATAGATTTTGAATATTTTTAAGCTAAAAAGATGTGTTTAATTCTGTTATGTCCAGTTTAACAAGCAGAAATTCAGCCAACACTTCTATGTTCATTCAATGGTTCTGAATGATAACTTGAGGTTCATAAAAATAACTGGAGGCACGAAAGTCTCCCTTGAAATGTATTTTTTTATAATAGAGAAAGACTTAATTGAGGCAATATTTCACAATTTTAAAACTGTTAATCTTAAAAACTCTAAAATGTGGGCAATTAAATACTTCATGAGTCCTTTAAGATAAAAAAAAAATCAGTAAACATATTTAGTGATTATATCACTAATAATTATTCACTAAGATCATTAATGGAAGTGGTAATTTCAAACTCTGGTTGTCAGGTACAAATAAATCCCCATTAACTGTTCTAGATCTATTGACACTTGCTACATTGGCTTAAAATTTTGGTCTATAAGGAAGACAAAATAGGTACTAAAATTTTAAATCAAGGTGTTTACTCAGACTCCAATTTGTTTTTTAACTTGAAGAACTTGATTTAAATGTTTGTGTTGAGTAAGGCTTAAAACCATTGCAAATAACGGAAATTATAAACATGCCTGACAAACATTTGTACTTTTACTGGAACTGAGTTAGTATTTTAAAATTTCTGAGAGTGTTCTTATGATTTTAGTAAAGTCAGTAGATGCTGTTTAGGCAAAGTAAAAAATCTTAAGTGAAAATTCATAGTTCACAAATTCCACTTTATTTATAGGTGGTTAAATATGTAAAGGTTTAAAGAGACAACTTGGCTCTAAAAAATTAATTATAAATTAATAAGCTGCATTTGATATATTTGCACAGAAGATAAATGCCCCCCTCAACATTATTATTAAAATGATGGAATTAGCAGATGTTATTCAATGGTAGGCTATCTGATATATTAGTTTTATTTATAAAGAGTCTGATTCTTTCTAAAAACAAATAAATAGTTGTAATTGAGAGCCTTTAGATTTGCTATTTACATAAAAAAAAAACCTATAAACTAAGCATAAAAGTTAAGCCTACGATAGAAATCTGTAATAAAATATACAAAGTAAAGCCTGGCCAGGCATGGTGGCTCACACCTGTAATCCCAGCACTTTGGGAGGCCAAGGAGGGCAGATCACCTGAGGTCAGGAGTTCAAGACCAGTCTGGCCAACATAGTGAAACCCCATCTCCACTAAAAATGCAAAATTAGCCAGACATGGTAGCAGGTGCCTGTAATCCCAGCTACTCGGGAGGCTGAGACAGGAGAATAGCTTGAACACTGGAGGTGGAGGTTGCAATAAGCTGAGATCACACCACTGCACTCCAGCCTGAGTGACAAGAGCGAAACTCCTTCTCAAAAATAAAAATAAAATTAAAATAAAGCCTAAGATGGACCACTCTGACAATGCACTATTAAAGGCTTCTAATTTTTTCCTGTAACAGAAAGCTTCCAAAGTTTCTACGGTTTCTCAAACTTTGTTAACAATATTAAGGTTTGTTATGTCCAAGAATTTTACCTGTTTTAGTAAGTATCATAATTACTCTTGCACCAGCCTAATAATACTTTTTATAACCTAAATCTCAGGGTTACTTCAAATGAAAAATATTTTTCAGAACACAGCATAAGAATCCTAGAGAACTTTATGGAAAAGAACTGTTCAATATCTTAAGTTATTAGGCAAGACTGAAATTTGAAAAGTTTGAGAAGGCAAATTAAAAATTAAGATTAACCCAGACTATCAGTAATCCTTTGAAGTCTAATTTTCAAAGAAAAATAAAGAGATACCACTCAAAATAGCTCCTAGAATCTATTGTCATATTTTCAGTGTTTTCTGACAATGTCCACTTAATTCTGTTATTAAATATAAAACGTGGCAGGTCTTCTCAATGTGTGCCTGTATTGTTTTCCAGGTGAACAGAATGGTTCTACCAAGATTTCATTACTGTTCGCAGTTGGTGCTTTGTAATTCTATGTAATTTTAATTAAAGAAGAATTCTGAAACAGCCTCCCTCTGTGCTACCTCCAAGCATACAATTAGCAGAGTACAGTGTCTGCTGTGAACAGTCAGTTAATGATTTCAGTTTAATAATTTATTATTGCTTCTTCAGTGCCAGCCACACTAGAAAAATAAGAAGCTGAAACTCTACGTAGCAAACAGGCATTTAAGGTGCACAGTTTAACAATCTCAAAAGGATTGCTTTCTCTATGTAAGTCTAACATCTCCACCAGCCCCCAAATCTTTATAAATGAATGAATACTATTTTTTTTTCTCCCAAGGCTTCAAGGAGAAAATAAATTTAGATTTTCCTCTTAAATGTGTCTGTGTTTAGTGAATGGTTCCTATGTCAAAGTGTCCTTCCCTCACTACTTAAAAATGAGACATTATTCTCAAATACACCTTTGGGGGATTAAAGGGGTACTAGTAACTTTATACACTGGTATTAAGTCAAATTTAAATAGTGTTTTAAAAAAGTTTGTAAGTTCTGCAATGAGCCATTTCCCCAACTTGAAAATCTGGGCAACCAAGCTGAGCTGCAATTCTTGAACCTAAAATGATTCTTCATTTAAATAAATCACTTTATTATTACACTAGAGAAATCAAGGCATTTACATTACACATTCTAGTTTTCACAAAAAATGCAAAGCAATCTCTAAGTAATCACTAGTTCTTTCAATAAATTTGTATTCTGTAAGTCCATTCTGAAAACTGGCACCTCAATTATAAGGATGTTGGAGAGTTAAATGTGATAAAAAATTTCAAAAGCAAAGGAACAAAAACGTACTATTAAATTATACTTTTTAATATTGGCATTAAAAAAGATAATACATTTGATGTAATTTTGTTTCAATTGTGGGTATAAGAGATCATGGGCTATTACATAATAGTAATGTTTTCTTTATGTATATATTCAGAGCCATATATATGCATACATATAATAGTTCAAATATTTCAATCTATATAATATGTAGATAAAACTATGTTTGCTGATATACACAGTTAGGCTTATCTACAGAAATCAGTGCATTTTTCATACTGATTAAAATTATCTTATGTTTATTTATATATTATTTCTAGATGCTTGTTGAAAATTACAGAATTCAGGAAAAGTATGAGAAGAGCAAATATATTTAATGAAATTCAGTGCTGTAGAAATCACTTTAACCCTAAGTTTTGACACTTTACCCTTGAACTTAGCTCTATCCCATCCCATGTCTACATGATAAAATGTAGAGCCAAAGTGTGAATAGGAAGAGTATATTAGCTACACAAAGAAGGTGAAAAAATATTTGTCTGTTCTCTTCTTCCAAAGGGTAAGGAGAGCTGGATATAGTGGATGTCTTGAATTTCCTAAAAAATATCATTCTAATGACATTTCCCTAAATGCAGCAAGAGGAGCACAGATGTACATGACTTTCGTGCCTAAACATTCATCTGACATTACTTAGGTAGTAAACTGAAACATCTTGCATAACACAATACTGTAATTATGTTCACAAATTGGAGCATAAATGAGTTGACGTAATCATGTTGCATTTGACACAAAGCCTTACAGTACATAAGAAAGGGTAAACAGATTCTTTTGTTCACAACAGCAATAATACCATTGTCTTTAGTTTATGGCTCATAAATGTCATGTGCAGTCTCTCATATTTTTAAAAAGTAGTCCTAAGAATCACTGCCATTCTATTTCTTTTGCGTTTACTGTCACTTGAGGAATTAATCAAAATGCACTAAAATTCACATCTAATTTTAATTTGTCTAAGTTTTATAAGTCAGTTTGCAACTTGTAAACAAAATTTTGATAGAAAACAATGGATGCCTATTGCTATTTCCACAATAGCTATTTATATGAGTTGCTTAAGAAACACTTTAATAAAAACAGCAGTTTAAGAACTATATTGAAATTATGCCCTCTTTTCACTAAGATGGAAAGTGTATTCTCTGCTTCACTGTGTGTTATTTTTGAGGATAAGAACGATTGCCAACCATTTGTTTTCCAGATATTCGGGACAGTGGGGGTCCCAAACCAGTGATGGTGTATATCCATGGTGGCTCATATATGGAAGGTACTGGAAATTTATATGATGGAAGTGTCTTGGCAAGTTATGGCAATGTGATCGTCATCACAGTCAACTATCGACTTGGGGTACTTGGTAAGAAGAGTCTCTTTTTTTGTTTTCACCATGAATCCATGAAGTATGTGATGGTTTTGTTTTGACTTGTTTTGTTCTGCTTTGCTTTGTTTCACCCATTTTTTAATGCTTGTTGATGTTCTCGAACCCAAATTTTTTGTAGTTTCAATGAATTCTATAGGTTGGTTTTAAGATGTGAAACTAAAAGGTGATGAAATTATTCACATTGTCATGGAATGTACTTCCTGGTTTATAAAACTATGAAAGACAAAATGACAGGGCCTTATTGAAGAAGAGTTCATCTTTGAACAAATATTTCCTCCTTCTGCTTTTCTGTTTACAATTCTCTAAGTTTGCCTGAGGTTTGGCGTGAGCTAAGACTAAGTTTACATTCTCTTCTGGAGCATGTATATGGACTTGCTTTTGGGAATGACTGTTTGCCATTGTGATGGAGGTTTCTTTGGTTTGTTGTTGTTATTTTGGTTCCATAATAATTAGTAATATTTTTCTGAATGTATTCTGATTGAATTATTTAATTTGAAAAAACATGCATTGATTTTATAAAGTAACAAAGAATTAAGTTCAATGATGTATACTCTTGCCAAAAGAATGATAAACACAAAGTGGAGATTTTTAGCTTTGATAAAAAGTATAGAGAAATATTATTTATAAAATAACTTAGGTACTCTGAGATAGGCATGTTATCTTATACAATAACCAGTTTTTAAAAGATAAACTTGCTATTCTAGCATATATTTGTTTGTTATAGTATTACCACAATTTGAGGAGTAAAATTACTGTATGATTTAGTAAAACATCTTTATCTGTGATGTATTTAATTAACAGAATTTGCTAAAAGAGCACAATGCATCCACAAAATATTTAACTTTTTAATCTTAATTTTCCTCCAAGTCGTATCCCATACTGTAGACTTGAAGAAGTATAAATTATAATTTTGTTTATACACAAACAAGCACCTCACTCTTTCATTTTATTATCTAAAAGATTCTGAAAAAGGAATTTGAATTATATTCCTTCCTTGGTAGTATCATATCTTTTATCCATGTTGAGAATCAGAATTTTGCGTCTTCAGTGTTGTTGTAACTCCTATGTAATCATAATTCTGTGTTTATGCTTATCACAAAATATTTTAAAAGGTAGAATAATTTTTATGAATCAAGTTTATAGTCTGGGGGAAGGAGACATTTTACCAATGTGAAGATTAAGTCTCAATCATTTTCTAGTTTGCTTGTTTGAAATTTGGAATGTGGTGAATGACCATAGATGCACTGCGTAAGTGTAGGTATAAAATATTCTGCAGCATTGATCAAATACACATGAGTTCCTCCATAGTGTCTAATCATCCATTGCTTCAAACATTCATACAATTTCTGTGGGCTGGGATGAGTGTCTTTCCACCAATGAAAACTCTGTGTATTAGAAGACATATAAATAATTGCTCATAATAATTCTTGAATCTTAGATCTTGAATTCTTAAATCTTAATGTTGTCGTTTGTTTCCTATGGAACATTTTCATCAGAAGGAGGGTTTTTAATATTTTAATGCATTGAATTTTTATTGTAGTATTGTTGAGAGCTCAGTTGTTTTTGTTGATTATTATTCTTATATTTTTCTAATTTTTAAGTTGAAAATCCTGAGCAGTGACCAGTTTGCCAGATGAAACTTTAAATTGAAATGCTAAATTATGGTAACAGTGTTTTTAAGGACTTGAACATCCAGTTATTCATATATATTTATTTTATTTAAGAAATGCTTTGGCCACAACTTTTTTTGCCTCTTTCTGCTATTGGTTCTGTTTATATAAAGCAAGATTTCATAAAATAAACTTTGTTGTTATGTTAACATAAATTTTACCCATTCTTTTTCTTTTTATGTATTCAGAACTAGTGAGGACTTGACTTTGACCTGATTTTAATCCTATATTCATGCCCATACCCCATTTTAAATGCCACACTGTGAGGACTGGATTGCAAGGCAATGGATTAACTCGCTAAAATATAAAGAACTCAGTCAATCACTTGGTTTAGATAGTAGCAGAGAGCAGACAGTATTGATGTTATCGAAGTACGATTTCCCAGTGTTAAATATTTGTTCTGGCTCTACTGTACCCTAGAATATAACATTTAGTTGTCTCCTCTCCTTTATTTCTCTTAAACACATTATATACTGGTAACAAGCCAAAGGCTGTCCTTGATAGGCCTCCTCTCAACATGACAAAACATAAACTCTGTGAAACATTGTTTAGGTAGACTTTAAGACATTAGTTCTCGAACAGACGTATTCTGGTCACTTTTTTCCAAAAATATGTGTTGGGTATTATGAAAATGTATTTAAATAAATTAATTCATAAAAAAGAAATTATCAGAACATTTGTTTCAGCATACTTTGCATGAGTGCTGCACCACAGCAAGATCAACAGCTCATCTGACAGGAGAACTGCAACAATAAAGACTGTAGAGTTTTGAGATTGCTGTTGTGAATAATTTGTCTAACAGTAAAAAGGTAAGCCAAGGTTTCTTGGGTGTGGGATCCAAGACTATGGCTGTCTAATTTGCACTTGAGTGATTAAGTAGGAAATAAGATATGATCCCACATCTGAGGAAATCCTGAGCTGTGTTTTCACTGGGGTATTTTGGTGTGAAAGAAATAGATTTGGGGGTCCAATGGACAAATTGGGTAATTATAAGATCGTTGATTTGAAACGACTGGCTGGAACAGTCAGGATGTCTGGAACAGGTCGTGCAATCTGTGTTGATTTGAACTTAACCATGTGGAGGTGGTGGGGAATCTTACAAGTTTTGTTTTTTGCTCTTTGTTTTTAGTGATGAGTAGAGATGTGATAATGTTTCAATTAGAAAATTCTTACAGCTATCTAGCTGCCAATTTTTCAGTTTAAAGATCTCATGCTAAAAAAAAAATTGTTTATTACAAAGTAGGAATAGAATAGAAGAAAAAAATACCTCCACCATTCCTCAGAAGAAGCTAGTAACAGGTCAGAATTAGTTCTTCTACCAACACCCTTTAATGGTTTCCTTTCGAGTGGTAACACAGAATATCACTCTTACTGTGTTGTGTATGATTTTCCCCCACCCTGGAAATGCTATTCGAAATGATAGGGAAAACTGCCAATAAGACTGACAAAGAGGGAAGGGAATGCAGGACTCTGCCTGCTAACCTCACTCCCCAGTTTCATGTTAGAGCTCCTGGCGACCTCCTACCATTTAGTTTCACACTTCTTATACACTAAATATTTAACTTTTCTTTCACTTTTGACTATACACATTCTTTGTCCTCAGCCAGTTTTGACATAAACTTTCCATATTTGCTTTCTTCAGCATCTATTATTTGATACATTGTTACATAGTCCTTAAATATGTTTAAAATTATTGTTAGTAGGGTATTTTTTAAACATTCTAGTGTATGGTTTATAATCATCTTAGAAACGTAGGGAGAAATGGCCAGGTGCGATGGCTCACGCCTGTAATCCCAGCACCTTGGGAGGCCAAGGTGGATGGATGGCCTGAGGCCAGGAGTTCAAGACCAGCCTGGCCAACATGGTGAAACCCCATCTCTAGTAAAAATGCAAAAATTAGCTTGGCGTGGTGGTGGGCGCCTGTAATCACAGCTACTCAGGAGCCTGAGGCAGGAGAAGCATCACTTGAACCTGGGAGGTGGAGGTTGCAGTGAGCCAAGATCACGCCATTACACTCCAGCCTGGGCGACAAGAGTGAACCTCCGTCTCAAAAAAAAAAAAAAAAAAAAGAAAGAAAGAAAAGAAGAGAAAAGAAATAAAGAAATGCAGGGAGAAATAGTTTATGTGTTCTTAAAGGGGGGAATAATCAAAATTAAATGTTCTGATTGTAACTAGGGTAAACATGTTCTTATGGACAAGAATTATAGACTATATAAGATAAGAATTGAAAGAGAATATATGATAAATCACTATTAGATGAGATGTTGTCCACTAAACATTTTTTAAAATAGAAATTATTTAAATAATATTGACAAATCTCAAACATGAAAAAATATGTTAAGTAATTTATCATTAAAATGTTTCAACCACTTATTTAAATTTAGAATAAATCCATAAATTACTTTTGGAGTAAAAGAAAAATTTTAATACCCCTGTGAGGATCTTACTTGGGCAAACAAGATTTTAATCTGGTGGAAATTTAATCAGTTACTTTTATCTTGACATAAATATCTTGGAGGCAATTATGCAATTCATAATTCTAGCCCATGTGATTTATTTTAGAAAAAAAGTTTTAAATATTTTAGAAGTACTGATATCTATCTGGAAATCTGGCATATTTTTGGAAAAGGATCTAATTAAATATTTTACTTGGTAATTGAATATTTACACCACCCATCCATGGAAAAAAATAATTTAAAGTGCTAGCTCACCTACTTATATTTAAACAATTACATTTAGCTTACTTTATAATTCTATGTGGGGCTAAATTGTTTAAAACAAGCTTTTGTTAACTTTACTGCATATACATTTAATGAACACCTTAATTTATTTTTATTCTATTAGATATGGTTAATGAAATTTTTTGATTCTTAAAATTAGACTGTCTATGCCATAATAATGCTTCAAGTATTATTAGATAAATGGCAAAAATAAGTCTAACTTTAGGCCAGGTGTGGTGGTGCATGCCTGTAATCTCAGCACTTTGGGAGACTGAGGCAATAGGATCACCTGAGCCCAGGAGTTCAAGACCAGTCTGGGCAAAATGATGAGATTTGTGTCTCTACAAAAAATTTTCAAAAAATTAGCCAGGTGTGGTGGCACATGCTTGTATTCAGGGCTACCCAGGAGGCTGAGGCGGAAGGATCAGTTGCGCCTGTGATCCCACAACTGCACTCCAGCCTGGGTGACAGAGTAAGATCTTGTCTTAAAAAGGGTGTCTGTGACACACACATACTATATGTGCATGTGTGTGACACACACATACTATGTGTGTGTGTGTGCATGTGTGTATATATATATATATATATATATATATATATATATATAAAACTTTGGTGTGGTCAGTCATCAAATCAGTAACACTTGTTTTCAGCATTATACACCTTTTCTGAGGGATAAAAGTGAGGACAGTATAGTTTTTATCTTTAAAAAAGAGCTTTCAATATAGTTGAGGAGAAAAATAGTAGAGAATAATAATTGATATTCTACTTTATATTTATAATATATTGATTTATTGATCTATATGAATAGATTCACTTGATATATAAAAAGAAAACAGAATGAGAGAAAAGTAAGGAAGAGTAGGATATCTGATGGATTAGTAAGGATACAGTAATTGATATTTATATTTGAATCTGATTGGCCTAGGATCAATGAAATTTGCTAAAGCCTGTGCATTGATCATGACTTAAAGAGAAAAGCATATTAATTACTCAAGTGGTATAGTGTTTTGTCATTGTTACTCCTGTTTATTGCATTGTTTTTGTTTCTGTCTGACTCTTTAAAAGAACCCCCAAAAAACAAAAGTCGCAAACTCCTAAATAAACAAACAAAAAACTTCAAGTGTGATCATATATTTAAGAGTAATATTTAAACAAATGTTAAATTTTATACGATTATAATATTCTACAACACATCCAAATGCGTTCTTGAGGTGTAGAAAGAAAAGGAGTCAGTTTGTCTATAGAGTCCAGACTGTTTTCATGGAAATGGTTGTACCGGAGAAAGGCCACGAAGAGTGGGTTATCCTTGGTATTAACTGAAGGAAAGGGAGAAAGACAATCTTTATTTTTATTTTCATTTATTCATACTGATTTGAAAAAGTGGAAGGAATTTGTGACAATGCACACAAATAGATTGGTAAAATCATATTTGAATAGTAATATTTATAGAGAAAAGGATACAGAAAGTTAGGTCATGAATATGTACAACAGTTGAACACAGATGCATTTCCTAGTTTTCTAGAAGCACAGTAAAATATAATGGATTAAATTTCATAATTATCATAATCACAAAAAGAAAACAAACATATTCACCAGAAAAAATACACAAATAATAGTTTCTCTTACATTGTACTACAGAAGAATTTATCATATGGGTTGTATTGCTTCTATTTGAAACATGTGACAATATAGGAATTGTGTGATAGTCTTCGTGTCATTATAAGATGCAAAAATATTCTCAGTATATGATTATTTATAGTAACCTTCTGTAAAAGCCAAAGACATAATAAAGGCCGCTGGGGAACAAAAGCGGCGAGGCTGAGGGCTAGGCCTGTGTCCTCCCACGGATGACCATGACTTCCCAGCAGCCCCTGAGCTGGGCCCACGGGGTTCATGGGGTCCATGGCTTTCACCCAGGGTGCGTGTCTCGCCCACGGGGGCACCCCGTAGCATCATAACTTCATAAGTGCTCATAACTTCTATAATGTCATTTTAGCAAAGAGCTAACCAAAGGCAATCTGGGTAAGATATTTGGTGATTTCACTTATAATAAGATAGAGCTAAAATCCAATTTAGAGCAATGGATGGTTTATTTGATCCATAGATTTCTTCTCTCAAATATGTTATGTCAACTGGGTTTTAATAAGGGCTACATGGTAATCAATTTTAGATTGAGTACTAAAATGAGCTCCTGGAATAGAGAAACTATTTGTCCTTTGGCGGCGGGTGCGGGGGACAACTTTAGATAGGTAATGATATTTTGCAAAGTTGACTGTCTGTTCATTATTTTTATTCCCTTACTCCCTCCAAAATGGTTTCAAGTGGCCCGCAGTAAAAGCAACTATTTATTTATGCCCAAAACATAGAAAAAATCTGAAAGTAAGCCTGTCAATTACTGTGGATGTTAGTTAAAAGAAGAAAAATGCTGTGTTTTAGGAAATTCATTCATTTATTCGTTCAGCCATTTATTCTCTTATTCTCTGTAAATTGAGCAATATGATGTATGTCATTCTCTTAGCTATTAAGGATATTGTGAAAAATAAGATATATGTGATCCTTGCTATCAGCAGATTATTAGCTTTAGGGAAGGGAGAAAATGAATAATTAAACAAATCATATAGTTTACATAGATAATGATTGAATGCAAAGTTAATTTTCTTAGCAATTACGTATATAAATTCTAGAGAAATAGTGCAATGAGAAGGGAGCTACTTTATTTTAGAAACACAGAGCAGTTTCCCTGAGGAGGTAACATTCAAGTTTCCATTTATTTTCTTTCTTTCCCTTCCTCCCTCCCTCCCTCTCTCCCTCTCTCTCTCTTTCTTTCTTCTTCTTTCCTTCTTTCTTTTTCTTTTTCTTTTTTTTAAGATGGAGTTCTCCCGCTCTGTCACCCAGGCTGCAGTACAGTGGCTCACTGCAACCCCTGCCTCCCAGGTTCAAGTCATTCTCCTGACTCAGCCTCCCAAGTGGCTGGGACTACAGGTGTGTGCCACCACGCCTGGCTAATTTTTTGTATTTTTAGTAGAGTTGGGGTTTCTCCGTGTTAGCCAGGATGGTCTCGATCTCCTGACCTCATGAGCCGCATGCCTCAGCCTCCCAAAGTGCTGGGATTACAAGCGTGAGCTACCGTACCCGGCCCCATTTCTTACACCCTGCTGAGAAAGCCCTTGTCAAGATTCCCAAAGACCTCTAGGTTGCCAACTCCATTAGTCACTTCTCTGTTTTTATGTTGTATGATCACTTCCTAGCACAGGACACAGTTAACCATTCCTTTTTTGGCCTGCTTGTTTCATGGTAGCACCCAGGGTTTTCCTCTACCTCCCTGGCTGCTTCGTCTCAGTCTCCTTTGCTGACTCCTACTCTCCTACCCTGACCTCTAAATGTTGTGCAATTAAGCATAATCCTTGGCTCTCTATCCTTCTCTCTCCATGATACGCCTTAAGGAACCCTTTGCATTGCTTTAAATGCCATCCCTATGGAAGTGACTTTTCAAAACTGTATCTTCAAGACTAACCCTTCCTCAGAACTCCAGCCTTTCATATCCTTCTGTGTACCAACCCTTCCATGTAGATGTCTAATGAATATCTCAAACTTAACATGGCTGAAATATGTTGACTTTCTCAGCCCTGCTTTTCTTATTGACTTCCACAACTAAGTTATAATATTATTATGTCATTCTGTTATTAAGGATATTGTGAAAATCCTTAAATTATGTTATAATAATTAATTATAATAGTTAAATATATTTACAAAATTATAAATATTATAATTTATAATAAATATAATATAGTCAATAATGAAATACTATATTATATATTAAAATTTGTAATAATAGTTATAATTAAATCTATAATATCTAATTATAATTATCAAATACTATAATTATAATTGTTATGATTATAGCCTAGTTGTAGAAATCAATAATAACCTAATAATCATTTCAACAAGAGCAATAGTAATAGTGGCCACATTCATTGAAGACTTATATTCCAAAATTTGTTTTAAGCAGTTTCCATCGATTGCATTATTAAATTCTCACAACTCTATGAGGTAGCATTGTTAGTTTCTAGATTTCATAAATGCAGAAACGAATGAGTAGAGAGGCTAACTAATGTATTTACAGTCACACAGGCTAAACAGCATTCAGTGGGGGAGCCAGGATTCTAACCTCTAACGCAACACTGTACTGATGTCATTGGCCTTATCCATCTGGATGATCAAGTAAAAACTCTTTATTTTTCTAGGTTTTCTAAAATGCTAGATTTAAATCAGCAAAATTATCTTTTTAAAAACATGCATTATAACAGCTCACTTCTCTGCTTAACCCACTCTAGTGGCTTTCCATTATTCATTTAGCATAAAATTCAAACCTCATCCCTGCCTTGTCTGGCAAAAGCCCTCATGAAGTGGTCCTGGCCTGCATTTCTTAGTTCATCTCAAAACACTCTTCCTCTCTGTTCCAGTGGTCATTTATTCTTCATACACATCAAACTTTCTCCCATTTTAGGCATTATATGCCTGGTGTTTCCTCTACCCCAGATCTTTGTGGGGCCGTTCTTTATCATTCTGATTTTGGTTTAAATGTCATCTTCTCAGGGAGATCATCCATGTTCATCCAATCTAACAAGAACCATCACTTCATGCCATCTCCCTTTTAAAATTGTCTGCATTACTGCATTACAGTTATCATCCCTTATTATCTTCTGTTTATATTGGTATTGCTCATTTTGTTATTGTCTAGCTCCGCAAAGCCCAAAATAGTTTCTGGCATAGGATATTTTATCAGAAAATATTTGCTAATGAATTTAAACTGGATCTCAAGAGTCAGTAGGTGTTGATCAGATGTGGTCATAAAGTGGAGAAGGCAGAGCTATGGGCAGAAAAGAGGGTCTCTGTGTGAAAACCAGAGGAAGGAAACAGTTTCGCATGCTAATAGAGCTGAGCAAACTCAGCTGGAATGCTCAGTGTTAAATAAGGTTAAAAACATAGGCAGCAGGCTGTGCAGCACCTTGTTAAAGATTTAGGACTTCTATGAACAATCAGAAACAATTATAAGACACTGAGCAGGTAAGTGACATGATTAGATCTGCATTTAAAAAATGTTTTGGTAGGCCTAGACCTTGATCAAAGTTGACATTCTGCTGTGGATACAAAAAGCACGGCTAATACCTCATTAAAGTGAGACGGTTGGTAGTCAATGGATGAGGCAGATATTTTGCTCATAGAAGATTGAGGGACCTGCAGAGGCTGGACTCATTCAGGTAAGTATAAGAATCTATTTTTTACACAAAGAGCAACACAGATTTTGGCAGTTTTTCTTCCTTTATTTTGATAATGGAGTCAATCAAACCAGCATTGTGAAGAGTTCTTCTGAATGCCTGCTTTGAAGGAGTGAGAATCAATATCAGTTATATTTCAGAGACTGGCAAATATGAGAGATTATAATATAGTAACTTGTATCAGGATGCCTCCTTATTTCTTAATGTTTCTATGGTATTAATATGGCTTCATTTAAGTTTTGAGTTGTCCTAAAAAGGATATCTTATTATTTTTAATTATTGTCTTAATAGTCTTTGGGCAAATTCTGGGAGGAATTTGAGAATATGTGGTTTATGATTTGCTCAAGTTGTTAAGATCACTGATTTGGAATAAGACTACAGAACATAGTATCAAAATTTCCCTCATTCCTAGTTAAAGCATTCTTCTAGGACTAGAATTCAACAACCATTTCCAGGTATTGATAAGACTACAACTAACCAAACAATAAACAAAAATATATTTAGCTTTCTTTCAGAGCAGAAGTCATCCTTTTAACTAATTCATTCATTTATTCTTTCATTAATTCCACAAATATTTATTAAGCACCCACTATAGCCTTCTAATTATTGGTGTTTACAATGTTAAAAAAAAGTCAGCCTCAATCCTTCCTCTCTGGACCTCAGAGTGAGTAAGAAAAAATGACATTAAACAAATAAACAAAACATTGAATGACATTAAACAAATAAACAAAACATTAATACAAATTTTGATAAGTTGTATTTCCAAAAGAACAATGTGCTACAAAAATGAATTTTTTTGAAATGTAGACTGAGGGTTTCAGCACTGTTTTATGAGTTTTTCCTGCATGCATTTACAAAATTAAATATTACAAGACAGATAAAATATTTTGAAATAATTTTAAAGCTGTAAAATAATTAGAAGCAAAACAAATCATTTAAAAAAGCAACTGTGGAAAAATGCAAAATCTAGACAAACAAACAGACCACCCACAACCAACCAGGCAAAGTTCTCTATCTGAATTAAATAAGCAAAACTGGTTTGTAAAATAGAAAATACACAGGGAAAATATCCCAGGAGAGTGACTAGCCCTTTAGATATTTGATCTGTGGAATGGACGGGTAACCTTGGAACTTTGCAGAGAAAATAAAATGTTCTCTTCTTCACCTGCCTGTAACTCTGAGAAAAGTCATGAAGTGTAATAAATTAGCTGCGTTACTGACTTTTTAACAACAAAGATATGGGTCTTTTCTTCAGCCAGGGTCAGTTTTTTCTCTCTGTTACAAAAAGACAATGAGGGCTTGGATTTTGCTTTTTAATTTTGTTCTGCCTTTGAATACTTCTTTTTTTTTTTTTTTTTTTTTCAGTAAGGAACTAAGGCAGTACTCCCTTACCTTCCCATGACCTGGTGTCATGATCTTTGGTGTTCTGCCCACTTTTACTGATTTTGCCTTTAAAATATAGTGCAATTTCATATGCCAAGACATCTTGTTTATTCTTTCTAACATCCTTTAGAAAGGGATTTCTAAAGTCTTTCCTTGAACTACTTACTCTGTAAACATATGGATACTGCTCCTTTTCCTTTGTCTTTTTAGATTTAATTTGCAGAGTTCATTTTTTAAATCACCTTATGTTAGTTTTCTTCTTTCTATTCCCATTGCTACTACCTACTCACCTTGGGTTACCAAGTGGGTTTTCGGCTGACCCCCCATCCTCCAGACCTAAATTCACATGCCAATTTCATCCCACACCACAACCAGGCAAATTACATTAATGCAAGAGCACCAGTTTTCTTTAGCTTTTCCTCTGCTCCACATCTCTAAACGGTTCTCACCGACTCTGGGATCCATTCCACAGTTTTCCTGTCATTCCAGATCTGCTGAATTACTTTGCTCTTCTTTTTGTCAAACTTTACCTTCTATTGGTTTCTGAGAAAGCCTTTTCAGGCAGGCCATACTAGACTCCTCACTGCCTAGGACGATCCTTTCCAATAGCTGACCTGCCACAAATACCCATCTTTCTCAATCGTTGTAGCTCTCTTATCTCTCTCCCTTCAATTCTTTGGGCTTCATTGATCCCTCTCTTCTCTCTGCTTCCGTGGCATAAGCAGCTTAGTCTTTACTTTGGTATGCATAATACCAATCCTACTTGTTATGGTTATGTATATTAACTGCTTAATATGGTAGATGACTCACCACCCAAATTAAAAAATAAACACTGGATCTTATCTGGTTTTCCAATTTTATTAAGACAACAGACTGCTCTGCATACATAATCAAAAGTCATCAATAAACATATGAATGAATTCACTGTGTGCTCTTCTCAGGACATGCATTTCTAGGAATACAGAGCAGGTAGAAAGAGTGGCTGGTGGTATGGAATGTGGGTAGTAAAGTGTATTAACCATATGGTTGCACAGGCTTCCTTTCAAGTCCCAAATATATGAGGTGAGGCCTTATCCTGGCTAACACGGTGAAACCCCGTCTCTACTAAAAATACAAAAAATTAGCCGGCAGTGGTGGCGGCGCCTGTAGTCCCAGCTACTCGGTAGGCTGAGGCAGGAGAATGGCGTGAACCCGGGAGGCGGAGCTTGCAGTGAGCCGAGACTGCGCCACTGCTCTCCAGCCTGGGAGACAGAGCGAGACTCCGTCTCAAAAAAAAAACAAAAACAAAAAAGAGTAGCAATCCTTTACCTCAATACCAGTGGCAAGAAAGTCTCCTGGATTTTCTAGAGAAATATTCCTTGTTCTGAGGCTATAATGCGTGAAAGCTGCAATTTATTTTAAATTGAATAACTATTTCTACATTTCCCATAATGTTTGCATTCTTCTGGTTCATGCTCAGCATGTGGTAAGTGAAAACGTTGGTGCTCATAAGCACTAGATAAACATGAAAATAGTGTTGAAATGCTACTTTTTGAATTAAAATGCAATAGTCCCCCCTTATCCACAAGGCATATGTTCCAAAACGCTCAGTGACTCTCTATAACTGCGGATAGTACAGAACCTTAAGTAAACTACTTCTTTATGCATATGTACCTATGATAAAGTTCAATTTATAAATTAGGCACAGTACTTTATTAACAAAAATAATAATAAAACAGAGCAATTAAAACAGTATACTGAAATAAAAGTTATGTAAATCTAGTCTTTGTCTGAAAATATCCTACTCTACTGTAAGATATTTACCTATTTTCGGACCATGGTTGACCAGAGGTAACCCGAGAGTAAAACTGTGAATGAGGGAAGACTGCTATACATATGATATTGCAGAAAGGATAACTATTCGCTTTATATAGATAATAAGCTTTGGAACCTGTGACTTTTTCAGGCTCAGCTTAATGTTGTTCTTTTGTAAAGATAAGAAATAAAAGGAAATTGTTTGTAGTTTAACTTTGCCTTTTGATACTTCATCTGTCTTGAATTGAATTACAGGTGCACAACCATTATCACAAATAGAGATTTGGGTGCAATCTTAAGCCAATCCCTGATTACCCTCACACCCACTCATCTTTTATAACAGTGTAGTCAGGACCGTAGATTTAATTGTATTCTAAAATTCTTCCCCAAATATGCAACAAATGACATTTCTCGACTGATTTATATATTGGTAATTTCACCATTTACAAACCTTTTTAACAGGTGAGGCATATCCCTGAGATGAAACATATCTAAGAGAAATACTAGTTTCTGTTCTAGTATTTGCTAGCTTCTTGCATCTGAGCTTTGAAAAAAGCCATCTTTACTGGGGAAGTCAGTTCTCTCAGAGAGTATGCAACATGCTCAAACAGAAGTAAGTTATTAAAAAAGATTCTTTGTGGTAATATCACCATAATTAGGAGCAATTTTCTGACAGGAATAAGAGATGAGTTTATTCTTATGTTATTTAATTATGCTAGAATTCTTTATGTTTTCGACTTTGTATGAAAATAAGCTTTAACAAATACTCATTATTCTTTTTCAATACAAATAAAACAATTGCTTCAGTAGATAGTGTTTTTCCTTAAAATATACCACAATTTTATCTGCTTTAAGTAACAAGAAATTGGGATTTTAGTGAATATATTTGGCTCTTCTGTTATAGTATCAATCTGTACTATTTACTAAAGTAATTTATAGTCTACAATTCATATTTGGGTTTATTTTTTGGAAGAACATGTTTACAGAGACCACAGATCAGACATATATAACTTTTTCCCTGATTCCATGTTGATCTGCATCTATATGAGAAAAATTTACATAGTCCCTTAGCAATATTTTACTATAATTCATACAGTCTTGTTATTTAGGAAAGTAATTAAATAAATAATTCATTTACCTATTTTTACTCTTCTTGTGCTAGAAAGTATTTGTGAGAGCATATACAATAACATTATGTTGAGATATACATAATAAATCAGGTTTAGGGAAAACAGAAGACTTGAAAAGGCAAATAAGTCTCAAAATATTTTCCAAGTTGATGAATTGAAACTCTACCAGGTTTTATTCATTTTTTAATATCAGAAGGTTGTGAAACATGACAAGTCTTCAGAGAAATCAAAGTTATTCTAGGCATTAAGCTCTGCAAAAGAAATTTCTCCTGTGGGACTTTATATGTTGGGGACAGTTACAAAAACAGAATTCTATGATAAAAATGCTTTTAAATAGAAATAAGCCAAAAGCGTGTAGTTCAATTTTATTTATGATCCGAACTTCCATGTACTCTGTTTAACTGTAACCATCTACTCCATGCATTAGCTTTTCTCTACCTATTCAGAGTCAGCCTCCAAGTGGAACTGCTCAGGGATTCCAATGGCCAAAAGACCCAGCAGGGGTGATTAATAAGTAATAATGATTTCTATGTATGTGTGTATTCCATAGGTAAATGTTCCAATTGAATATTGTTTTGCATGAGAAAACTACTGATTATAGGTTGAACATTTCTAATCCAAAAATCTAATATCTGAAATGCTCAAAAATCTGAGTGTTTAAAATTACCTTCTGGCTATGTGTATAAGGTGTATATGAAACAAATTTTGTCTTTAGAATTAGATCCTTATTATGTATATGCAAATATTCCAAAATCCAAAGAAATCTGATATTTAAAACAATTCTGATCCCCAAGCATTCTGGGTAACTGTTACTCAACCTATATTTCACTTTTCTGATCCATTAATATAGGAAATCTGAATCAATGGGTTTGAATAAAAAAGAACTTCTCTGTGGCTTGCCAAGTTCATCAGCTATCTTTAAGAAGGAGAGATAATTTACTTATTTTTCTTTTTTAAAATGATACCATATAATTAAGAAAGCCAAATTTTTGTTTTCTCTTATTCTCTTAAAAAAGATCTACTTGCTATATTGTCCCTTTTTTTTCTTTTTTTGTTCTATGCTTCTGTTACAGTCTTTATATAGTAGTTTTTAAAAACCTGCTATTTTTTGGAAATAGAATTAAAATTGAGTAACTTCAATTTAATACCATGTCAGTTAATTCTTTAAGACTGTTCTATATGACTCAAGTGATATACAGTAGATGTCAGTGGAAATTCCTAGTTGCATTAAGATCAGCAAATCCCAATTAAAGATATTCTCATATAATTTTTAAGTGTACATATATATACAACTTCTATAGGTTAAAAATTGGTCTATTAGTCTAAACTTGAATCTGTCATAAGTTGTGAGTCTGTTCTCTTAAATGTTTCTTATATAAATCTCTCTATCCACCACCTACTACTTTTGGACTGGTGCTGTCCAACAGAAATATACTGCAATACACATACATAATTTGAAATTTTACAGTAACCATATTAAAGAAAAGTAAGAAGAAATAGATAAAATTAGTTTTAAATATTTATTTCATTCAAACTAATATATCCAAAATATTATCATTTCTAAATGAAGTCAACATAAATTTATTACTGGGGTACTCTGAATTTTTATTCTTTGAAATATGCTATGTACTTTATATTGTACTTACAAAACATCTCAATTTACATGCTAAATCTTCAACAGCATGTGTAGTAGTCCCACTAAACAATACAGTTGTGCATAACAGAAAACACTGTTTGGCACTGCTTCATTTAAAAAAAATTAAATCAACTAAAATTAAATAAAGTAAAAAATGCAGTAACACAGTAACATGAACCACATTTCAAGTACTCAATAGTCACATATGGCTGTTCGTTACCAGGTCAGACAACACACAGTTCTACACTGTTGTAACTAAAGTTTTTAATTATATACACCTGTTGGGAGAAATATTTGAAACAAGAACCCTCAATTCATGGAAGTATTTATAAATTATATACACGTACATGATATGAATATATTATGTATGCTATAAAATAATAGAGATTTTGAAGATTAATGAGTATTTTAAAATAATAATGTTATTAATAATTTTTTTTAAAAAAAATCTTTTTTGATGCTCTGTGTTAGGAAAACGCTTCGTTATTTTTAAGATATTCCTTTTACATTTTGTCTTTCCAGAGCTTTGGAAGAGTGTTTCTAAGATCAGTTTAATGTTTGGTTTTAATGGCTGTGACAGCTGAAAGAGATGATTCACAAAGACACAAAAGTACAATAACACATTTAAGGAGCAGTTCATTGTTAATCACAGTATATTTAAATCCACATAATAGTCTTATGGATAATTCTGAGAGCTGAATGCTTGTAAAATAGGATTAAATTGTCATGGTTTCTACCTTGTAATGTGGTTGGCTGAAAGCTCATTCTTACAGCAAAAAGGAAAAAAATGTCAGCTTTGCCATTTTATGTGACTCATTGGTACTTGTACAATCTTCAATCTGTGGTTTATTTGCAAAAATCCTTTGAACCACTTGCTCCATGCAAATGCTAGTTTTATTAAAATTGGATAACATGGACACTAAATTCAGTTAACTAGGCTCATGTAATCAATTATGCCCTTGTTTATTGTTGTTTTTAAAAAATTAAACTAAAATTAAATAAAGCAATGTGCTTTAAAACAATAAAAGTAAACAAAGGTGTAAGGGGCTGCTAGACATCTCCCTGCCCTCAGGGGACCACATGTGCTGTGTATGACATGTGTGTATTGACATGTGCACATATATGACATGTTTGACTTACATAACCAAGAAAGGGTATGTATATTTTAAAAGTTAGATTTCTTTTTTCTTTTATAAAAGATGCATATAAATACAAGTTTTGCTATTTTTCTCCCACACTCATATGGATCATGCTGTGTCTCCCTTGACTAAGCACTTAACCATTGTGAATATTACTAATCTAAGTTAAAATGCTCTGTATCTATAGGAATATGATTTAGTGACGTTGTGTACTGATATTATGGTTTGAAGATTTTCCTCTTATTAACCATATGTAACCATTTCAATATATCTAATGGAGGTAACTAGAAATATCTTTCATTGGCTGTCGTTGAATACCATGATTTTTCCTAAAGCAGATTAGAAACATTATGTAGGTTCTTTCAGTTTTGTGAGTATATGAAAGTGATATCCAACAATTTGGCAGCCCTAAAGTGGGCCCAAATAGCCACTTAGACCTTCGCAAATTGTGCCCAAGAGAAAATCACAGAAAACTGTGCCAAAGAACAAGTGAAAAAATGAAGAAATTAAGATCTCTATTTTAAAAATATTTCTCATTTTCATTCACTTTATAAGAATTCAAGTTATGCTTTTTTAAATTTTAGACTATGACACTGCTGAAAGGGATTGAGAAAGCTTTTGAGCAAAAATTATTTTTGAAATGTTGAGAGCATGATTAATTTTCATTTATTTTTAAAAGTAAATTTAAAGTTGGACCATTTATTTTCAAGTGGCATGGCAATAATGACCAATTGGAAAGATCTTTTTGCATATTTAATAATTCTTAGTGGAAAAAATGATAAGAGAATATGCCATTTCGTTCAGTTTCAACACTGATTTTGATTTTTATATCCTTTGCTCAGCCTTTGTAGTGATTAATATTAGTAAGATGTGTTCTGTTAGTTAAGATTTTTAATTCTATTCTATTTTTCCCACAGTGTATAATTATTATTAGAAAATAATTGATGCTTACATTGTGTTCTCCAAAGCTCGTAGTTCCCAACTAAATTAGTGGAAGCTTACCTCTATTTAACCTGATCTTTATTTACATGGTAGTTGATAAGCTGTTTTCCACTAATAAGAAGTAGATCACTAAGATAGCCTAATCCTTAACTGTGATTTTGTTTTTTTTAAATAAGTCTTGTGGTAGAGCAGAGTTCATTCTGAGTCATGGCTCAGATGGAAACAAGCAAGGTTACCCCCAGGACTCAATTAAAATCGTGGCTCATATTCTAGTTTATACCTGTACCTATGAGACATACTAATGCAAAAAACTAACAAATGTAGTTCTTTTTTAACAACTAAAAGTGCCTTAGCTGTGTGTGTGTGTCTGTATGTGTAGGAGGATGTTTCTCTATCAGCCAGGATAGGCAACATTCTGCTGCAGGAATAGCAAACTCAAAATATTAGTGGCTTAAAATGACAAAAACTACTTCTTGCACTCGGTTTCCTCTGGAAATACAGGAAACTCTTGATCAACTGTCCTCCATGTGACATTTCTCTAACTCAGACTGCCTTGATCTTAATCTTGTATCTCTGCCATCTCAATACTTGACCTCCTCATTGCCTGAGGTAGAGAAAGAGTAGTCACAGAGTTCCACGTTGCCCTTTCATTGCCTCAACCCAAAGAAACCCATAACATTGGCTAGAATGAGAGATACAGCTACACTTAACTGCAACAGGACTGGGAAATAGAAGGAAACACGTAGAACATGTGAGCGTTACTGCCTCAGCCATGATGCCTTACTCATTTGATCATAAGCAGAATACTTAAAATTTTCGTGTCTGATTTCTCAGAGATTTATCCTGAAGTTCCTTATAAATGGTTTTTCTTCAAGTGCTGGTTTGCAGTGTTCTGAAACTACAGGCTTTTGCCGAGGGTGTTAATGATGATTCATTCGGTTGAAAAACAACTAGATAATTTATCATAGGCTAGATATTGGGGATACAAAGAGGAGTGAGATGCAGTGCTTCTGAACTGAAGGAGCTTACTGATTAGTTTTCAAAAAAGATGTGTAAACGTTTATATTATACTGGTAAATGCATTCTCCCATCTATTGAACAAGTGTTTATTCATTGCCTATGAGGTGCCAGGTCTTTTAATGGGGGCTTGACTTAGCAGAAAAAGGTCTCTGGTTTGTAGTGATTATATTTTAGATGGGGGTTGGAGGAGGTATATAGGAAACAAATAAACAAAACAGAAACATATTTCATCAGAAAGTAATATGTACTGTGAAGAAAATAAAACATTGTGATCCCCAGAGAGGAAGCTGGAAAATCTACCTCTGATTAGGCGATTAGGAAAGAATGCTCTAAAATGGGACCACTAATGCAACTACCTGAGCAGCCATGCATTCCAAGATCTGATCTGGGGACACAGCGTTCTAGGAGTAAAGGTCAGAAAAAAAACAAGTTTCTTCTCTTGTAATTAGTTAGACTTTAGAAGACAGGCTAGTGGCACTGGAGCATAGTATATCAGGAACAGAGAGGTAAGGGATGAATTTGAAGAAGTAGGTAAAATCCAGGTTATGTAGAGTCTGTAGGTTGAGGTAAAGATTCTAGTGAAGAGATATAAATAAACATAGGATATTTAAGGGAACAAAATTGGTTCTGTTATCTTAAGGCTGGGCAGGGGATCAGAGAAAACTGTTCTCTTCGGAGAGAGGATGCCTGAGCTGGATTTTAAATGAGGGTGGGTCAGTTGGCCAAGAAGTGTTGAGGGTCAGTACATGCAGAAAATATTTAGCAGCACATTAATAGCACAGCTGAAAATAAGAAAGCAATGATCAGCATATATTTGACTGTGCCAAGAATTTGGAAGCATGGAAAACAGAGACAGCACCTTAAGACCCTCATCTTAATGAGGGATCATATATATTTATGGTGTGTGTGTGTGTGTGTGTGAATGAGACAAATAACATTTATTATGGAAATTGGCTAATGCAAGTATGGAGGCTGAGAAGTCCCACCATTTTCCATCTGCAAGCTGGAGAACCAGACAGAGAAGCTGACGATGTAGTTCAGTGTGAGTCTTAAGGCCAAGAATTAAGAGCACTGATGTCCAAGAGCAGAAAATAGATGTTCCTGCTCAAATAGCCTTTCTCTGCCTTTTTACTCTATCTGAGCTCCCAAAGGACTGGATGACACCTGCCCACATTGGAGAGGGCAGATCTTCCTTACTCAGTATACTGATTTCAATGCTCATCTCTTCCAAAAACACCCTCACAGACAACACCTGGACATAATGTTTGACCAGCTATCTGGGCATCCCTTAGCCCAGTCACATTGACACGTGAAATTAACCATTACTCCATATTAATATTCTGCTTGCTTAAAGAAAACTAAAGGATATTTTATAATTTTCATAATTTGGGGTTTGCTAAAATTATTTATTTTATTCCTATGATTTAAACTTGATAATATTTGTATATAATAGCATAATTTGAGTTGCTGTCTCATCATGTGGACACTTGATTTAAACATTTATCAAATTTGACAATGCAGATTTCTTTCTATATTGTGAATCCATTAATGTTTTTTCATGACTTAAACATTTTTGTAGGATTGTTACAAACTAGGAGGTCTAAAACACTGGAAAGTATATATCCAGGAACATGGGTCCCCTTCTAAATGATAAAGGCAGATAAGTGGGAGCTGCCCCAGGATATAAGAGTTTTTCTGTGTTCATCCAACAGATATATTCACAGAATATCATTCTATGCTAGATACTGATCTAGGTATTGGACACAGAGCAGCAAACACAAGATAAAAAACTCTTTTACCTTTTTCACCTCATATTCCAGTGAGACAACGCAGGTAATAAATAAGTAAATAAAATACAAAGTATGTTTGATAGTGATAGATGCTGAGGAGAAAGATAAATCATGGAAGGTGGCTGGGAAATTTGGAAAAGTGGTGGTAAATTATAGTAGGGTAGCCAGAGAAGGCTTTTGAGTAAAGACTTGATTGATGTGAGAAAATACATCGTGTTGATATCTGAGGGAAAAGTGTTTCAGGCAGGGGGAAAAGTAAGAGCAAAGAAATTAAACAGAGATAGAAACTAGGTTGGTTGTGAAACTGAAACTTGGCCTGTAAATGAGGCCAGATAGATATGAGAGTAGGGTAATGGCAAATGTTGTAGAGATGGCATTGGGAGGAATTTGTTGCTTTTTTGGGGAGATTAATTTGGAAAGGCACTGAAGAACTTTAAGCAATAATGCCATGACCTCAGTGACTTCCTAGCAGTAGTCCCTTGGCTTTCTGTATTGAGAACAGTTTGGAGAAGAAAAAGAATGCAATCAAGGAGACCAGATGGAAGACTACTGCAATAATCCAGGCACAATATGATGGAGGCTTGGACCAGGATGGTGAGCGTGGAAGCAGTGAGAAGTAGTTTTATGTTCTCAGTCACTGCAAGAGGGAGCTTTCATATTCTGAGCGGGAGAAGATGGCAGGAGGAACAACTTTTTGGCAAGATAGCATCCAGTTAGGGTAGATTAAATCTGAAATGCCTATTAAGTATCAAACTGGAGTTATCTATTTGGTAATTAGATACACAAGTTTAGAGGTTAGAGGAGAGGTCAGGCTAGAGAGAAAAATCCAAAATCCAAATATGCATGACTTTCAGGTTTGATTTTTTTCCTTTAAAATATTTAATTGATAAATAAAAATTATATACAATATGTACAATGTGATGATTTGACATGCATATGCATTGCGTACTGATTACCACAGTCAAATTAATTAATCATCTATCACCCTTCATAATTAAAATTTCATGTGTGGAATGTGTGCGTGCGTGTGTGTGTGTGTGTGTGTTAAGATCACTTAAAGAAACCACTCTTTTATCAAATTTCAAGTAAATAATACAATATTATTAATTATAGTCACTATACTATACATTTGATCCCAAGAACTTAATTCATTTTATAACTGAAAGTTTGTACCATTTGACCAACATCTGTGCTCTGGTAGGATTCACCTGATTTGTTCTCTCAAGCTCCTTTCATTCACATTTTTGCGATTCTTCTGCCCTCTTGCCTTCCAAAAGTTGACATTCAGCTCATCTTAATATGTGGCCTTGAGCATAGCCATGTCTAAAAGGTTTTAAGTAATCATCTGTGATGTTTTCTTCTTACCTACAGTAAATAGCTAATTGATCCAAACATGCCCTGTTGAGTGGTCATAATATTTGCCCAGTGACTTTGGGTAGGTTATAGAATTACAGTGGGTAGAGTGTTGGGGGGAGGGGGAGAATAAAAAGAAGTCTTTGTGTCCAACTGATTTATCAATATGTTTTCATCCATTTAAATTATGTTTAGTTGAATTTATCTGAGCATGTGAAGAGGTATCTTTTTAATATAGCAAGCTATGCACACATCCCAATATGTATTCATCAAGATTTATAATTCTGTAATTTTATAGGTCAGTTAATGGTATTTCCATTCAACCCCCAGACTGTCATAACTTATGACATTCAAGTGTATGTTTCGATATGGTCTTAGCCAAGGGAAGTCATGTAGCCAGTGAAGCAGAGAGAGGAAAGAGGATTGCCATAGTTGAATCTGTATCATCAAAATGATAGAATGGGTCTATAATAAACAATAGGTTAGTGGCTTGATATGCCTAACAGCATCCACTGCAGTGCACAACAGGCAAGTTATTTATGAAATGGGCCTTTTGAAAATATATAGCTTTTATAATCTGAATCTCATTTCTATGTCCTTTCCAACAAAATAGATTGTCATTATCCATCTATTTGGGACACATGGTTGCTTTATTATTTTTTAAAATATGACACCTTATAGTCAGGAAATATTGAGGAAATCCAATCCATACAATAAATGAAACTCATAAATATATTTTTAAAAAATCTCTCTTGTGGCATTTGAATTTTTATAATTCAGGAAAAAATAAAAAATATTCTAGAATTCAAAATAATATATGCTAGTATTATTCATATATTACGTACATTGCACCCATAAATAATACTAATGATGAATTAACTGTCATATGTACTAGCCGGAAAGATTAGTCAGTCAGAAAATGTTCTGGAGGAATCATGTGAATAACTAGTCCATGTTTACCTTGTACTTCTAATCTAGATTTTTATTTACTCTTAGTTCCACATGAGATTGAAGTTCATGATTTTCAAGGAGACTAACACAGAGTAACATCAATGAAGAATACACTTGACTTCTAGCCTTCTTCAAAAATAGGGAGATCATTTCAGATTTCATCTAGTTATAGCTCTCAATCAACCCAATATCCCCCTTTAAAAATAATATTTTCACTTAACATCATGATCTGCAATTCCATCCATGTTGTTGCAAATGACAGGATGTCATTCTTTTTTATGGTTGAATGGTACTCCATTGTGTATATGTACCACATTTTCTTTATCCATTCATCTGTTGATGGACACTTACGTTGCTTCCAAATTTAATCCCTCATAACTATCCTGAAAAACAAATCCAGTTTAGTATCATATTACCTACCTGCACATACATTTGAAAAAGGTATATATCAACCACATCTCTTATCTGCAAAATAAAAGAGAAGATAAAAGGAAAATAACTTTTAAAGAAACGTGTGTTTCAAAGTGCAAGTTTTGGATGAGGACTGTGCTACAAGGCATAATAAAGTAGACAAATGCCTCCCCATATACATAGAACCACTGTGAACACAACAACTACAGTGGCAAGATGACAAACACTGGTGCATTGTACTGATGGCTCGGTTACCACCAGTGGCATTGCCGTTGGATGTTGATATTTTCTGAGATAGTATAAACATCTTGATTACATTTCAAATAAAAAAGTACAATGTTTGTACTTTCTACAAAGTGCCATAAACTTCTTTAAAAATTTGTTATATGAAAACAGGAAGACTTTTTTTCATGACAATCACATGCATTTTATGGCTGTCTGGCCCAATTTATATCAGTTAAAAATATACTCACAATTTTTTAAAACTTTTTAATTGAGAATGCTTGATTTAGTACTGGATGTTACAGTCATATACCATTCATTATAATTCAGTAGAGACACATACATAATCTGCAGGGAAATATTTAGATTCTCTTTCTCTTCGTTGTTTTCTTTATTCACTTTAGAGATTGAGCAAACAGGCTACCCTTATTATTTTTCATACAGCTAAGTCTATATTCTACTTTCTTTTTCTTTTTCTTTTTGACGTATAGTCTTACTTTGTTACCCAGGCTGGTGTGTGATGGTGCGATTACGGCTCACTGCAGCCTCAACTTCCCAGGCTTACGCGATCTTTCCACCTCAACCTCTCAAGTAGCTGGGCCACAGTTGCTCACCTCCAAGCCCAGCTAAATTAAAAAAAAAAAAAATGTAGAGACAGGGTCTCACCCTGTTCCCCAGTCTGGTCTTGAACTCCTGGGCTCAAGCAGTTCTCCCACCTTGGCCTCCCAAAATTTTGGGACTACAGGCGTGATCCACTGCACCTGGCCTTTACTTTATTCTTAAAAGAAAATTATTTCTCCTGACCAATGAATCACAAAATTTCTCATGCTTCTCCAATGCATATCTAATATTCTATTATCACTGGAAAACTTCCCTTATATTAACTATTGAATTTATTGTTTTTGGATAATACAGGATTAATATTCTTTTAATTTCATGCCAATTTGTAGCCATCCGAATTCTTATACTGCTGCCCTTGCAAAGAGAAATCTCTTAATTGGGGGAGGATGTTTGCTAGAAAAGTTTATGTAAACATTAAAAACAAAAAGGTATGTATGAAATACTTATCTTCCTTTAAAGAACAAGAAGATTATTCAAGATATAGAACACTACGGTTCATCAAAGCTATTTCCTTGTGTTGTCAAATTTTGTTAACTTAGGAAAGTATGAAAGTTACTTCTGTCTCACATTAAGAACACATCATTATACTTAACTAGTTTTTATTTTTAAAGTAATACATGTGCATGATTAAATAAATATATATATAAAGCCTAGAAAAGAGATATTAGGAAAAGCAATTTTCTCTTCAACCTAGGTTTGGTCTTCTTTAGAGGCAACAATTATTGTTTGCTTGTTTATTTCTATCCAAAAATTTCTTACACAAATAAGTCTTGTTAATTTTTCTCAGTGAAGGTATATTGACAATCTTTTCTGGTCAGCACTCCCAGAAACTTTCTATTTCACTACGGGTTGCAGAGTATTCCGTATGTGGATGAAACTGTATGTGTTCACAGGTGATAAATATTTAGGCTATTAAATATTATTACAATACACTAAATTAAAAATCTTTCTTACATATTACATTTTATACAAACTACTGAATATAGAAAAAAATAGAGAAGTGGGATTACTGGATTACAGTATATGTGCATTTAAAATTTTCATAGAGATTGGCAAAGTGCATTGCAAGAGATTGAACCAAATTACCTGCTCTCAATAACATATGCGAGTGCGTAACTTCACAAACCCTTTTACTGTGTATTTTCAAATCATGTGCACTACACCATTTTGTTTGGTTTAAAATATATGTCAATTTGATGTGCATTTATTTAATTATGAGGAAAATAATCTATATAGAATTTAATATACTTTTTTCCTTCCATGGATTGCTTATTTGTACTTTTGTTGGTTTTTAAAATTATATTTTAGGTATTTTTTTAGATCTATGCTAAAAAAATAGCTTTTTTGGTCCTTTGTCTATGCATGCTGCAAGTAGTCATAGTTTGTCCTCTATCTTTTATTTTTATTTATTTATTTTTTTTTTAGATCATTTCCCACTTTCTTGTCCAGGCTGGTGTGCAGTGGCACAATCCTGGCTCACTGCAGCCTCAACTTCCGGGCCACAAGTGACTCCCCCACCTTAGCCCCCCAGTGGCTGGGTCTGCGGGCACGCACCACCACACCCTGCTAGTTTTGTATTTTTTGTAGAGATGGAGTTTTGCCATGTTGTCCAGGCTGTTCTCAAACTTCCGGGCCTCAGCCTCCCAAAGTGCTGAGATTACAGGCATGAGCCACCGCACCTGGCCAACTTTTAATTTTTCATGGCATGTTTTCTCCTATAGGAGTTTAAAATTTGTTATACAGTCAAATATACATTTTTTTTCCTATATGGCTTCAAGATTCTATGTCTTGTTTCAAAAGACCAAGACTATTGGGTGTTTTCAAGTCACTCAGATTTTTTTTAATAATCCCCTTATTTTTTGTGGTTTACTTCTCAATTAAACTTAAAATTGTCTAGGATTTATTTTAGTATGTAGAAAATAAGATTTACTTTGGTACATGAAAGAAAAAAATCAAACTTTTTCTCTCAACACCATGTTTTTCTTAATTGGTAGGCCCAATGTCATTCATTAATCCATCTATTTCTCGCTAATTTTAAATGTTAACTTTTCATATTACACATTCATATTATAGTCACACTCCTATATTCCAGACATTCTGTTCTATCTTTTAAATTAGCTGTATATTCTTTGCTCCTACCAAACTTATTTAATTAATAAGGCATTAAAATACATTTTGATGGTGGGCATGGCTAAACTCTGCTCTTTATTACTCTTTATTTTTTGGAAAATTCTTGATCTTTTTCACGTTGTATTTTTACTTTATAGATTTTAAAATCAGCTCCTCTAGTTTTAAAATTTTACTATATTTTATTGGAATTCCATTAAATATTTAGGAAGAACTGACCTTTCACAACATCGAATTATTCTTTAGAAAACAGGTGTTTTCCATTTATTCAAGTACAGCTTATTGGTTAAGTGAATTTTCCCATTTACAAGTGACCTAAAATTCTTCTAAGTTCTCTAATAATAATAATAATAATAATAATAATAATAACAATGCTTACCACTTAGGGTGCATTATATCTTTGCCAAACACTATGCTACAAGCTTTACACATATTATCTCATTTAACTCTTGCACCATGCAATTAAATACGTGGGGAAATTGAACATCAGAAAAGTTAAGCAACTTACATATGGTCACAGAGTTAGGTGGAGATTATCAAGCTCAAGCCCACACAAATTTAAGTCTCATGCTGTCCCTCACTATGCTAAACTTTATTTATCTCTATGTAATCACTCTCATTCCTCAAGGGAAAAAGGGCACTTACGAAACTGAACAGGGGATGTAACAGAGGAGAAATCCTGTGAACTTCACATAAGAATAGGCGTAATCTCTACGCTCTTCATCACGCCAGCAACAAACCAGAATACAGGCCATTGCTCTGTTGACAATGAACTTATGTGTGCTGCCTAATTCTGGCAATGAATTCTTACCCAAATTTTCTGATAACTGATAATCTCCCTAAATGTATCACAAGAGAAAATATTTTATAACAGTATGTAGAGTTTTCCCCTATTTCTTTTGTCTCTTTGTACAGTCATAATCTCACTTGAAGTTGGTAGTGATTTTTGCAGTTGACTCTGAGCATTATAGTTTATCAGAAATTTATTATTTTGCTTTAAACATTGCTTGAAAATGTTTTCTGGACTTTCATATATCGTGGTTGCTTCACTCTTGTATCACGTAAGAAATAATACTTATGCATTGATAGTGCGTAGACAATTTCAACAAGAGGAAAGGCTTTTTAATAAAAGATCTTTTTATTTTACTCTGTACTTGATAAGAGGATAAAACTTACCTTGCATTTTCCTGGTGTGATCGTTAAAATTTGCAACAGAATTTAAGGCTGAATTGTTCTCTTTGAATACATATTTCATTATCAATCATCTAAGAAAAGTAATATTTCATATTTAATAGAGATAAAGCATATATATAGAACAATACATGTTAGTATATGTAATATATATGGATAATAATATGTTCAAAAATACACACACACACACACACTTTTTCTCTCATCTATGCCCTTGTTTATCTCCAAGAAGATTTAAAATAACATTTGGGTACAACAGGTATATAAAACTCAAAGTTTTAAATATTGAATTAAAGTTATGAATTGCAATCAAAGAATATAAATGTTTCCTTAATCCAAGAATACTAAATGTTTCCTTCTGAGAGTGAAAGAAGAGGTGAACATCAGTTGAATCTTGAGAATGAGAAATTTAGAACAATCAGAATAAACATAAATCAATAGACAAGGGAATTTGAAAAATAATATCTTTACATATACATTAGCATTTGTGAATTATTTTTACAATTCCTATTTCCCTTGATCCTCACAACTGCACTGTAAGGTTGACAAGGAAAGTATTAATAAATCCATTTTGTATGTAGGATATCAGAGACTCAGTGATGTTAGCAAGGAAAGCTTCACTGATAGTTATTGCATGCCAGCATTGGAACTTGCAACCAGGTAACTTCACTCCCGCTGAAAATATAACTTCAAAATGGTTAAGATGAATCTGTAACATAAAACAATACCATCATGACTATAGGAAATATGAAGACATTAGAATATTTTGGATTACAGCCTTAACTTTATGATGCCTAGTATATCAAATATCAAGCACTGTGATAATTCTATAATGACTTAGGTGTCTTGTAACATTGTTTTCATTATAACATTGTTATAAGACATATTGGAGTTTTAAGATTTTATTCATAAAACAATTATTCATTGGGGTTAGCACCATATTATCACAAGTGCTGTTGCAATTATTACTACAACTAATACTATAGTAGTAATAATCATACTACTGCTACTAATAATAGTTTATTGATTTATGGACCTTAATTTACATGCAAATCAGAGGATTTTGTAACTTTACTTTTAAGAGAAAAATGTATAAAATCCTCATTATATGCTCTCACCAATAAAACAATATAATTGTGGAAAATAAATTGCAGTTTTATCAGATTTTCTTCAACGGCTTCTTCTAGGCTACACGAATTTAGTTGATGTTGTTAGTTTCACACTTAAATGTGGTATTATGATTCATGAAAAACTTCCTTCATTTTTGAAACTCAACTTCCATCTCCCCCATTACTGAGAAAGGAAATTTTTCAGATGCCCATCACCATCCATGTGGCATAATCTTTCTATATTCACAAAGTCTGGGTCAATCTTATCAGTGGAATCAAAAGTTAGAAGAGTGTGGCATTTCATGTAACTTCAAATTAAAATGAGCATTTCTTGTTTGGATTTTTCTAAGGCCATCAACAAAATGATAATGCTCACATGGGGTAAAGGGATGCTGAATATGTAATTGCTTCCTAAATTGATCTAAAGGCTTGATATTGATCTACTGGGTAACATGATATTCATCTTTGAAAAACACTATAGTATGTGTTATGAAAATCATCTAAGTATATTTACATAATAGATGTTAATACCTGTTTTGGAACTTTCAGATCCCTTTTACATATTTACACAATGGACTGATAATAGTAAAATTGTAGGTTGAAGTAACAATTTTCTTCTTTTTCCCCAAACTAAACATAAAAATGAGAAGAAACAGGAAATTAAGAGTATGCAATTTTCATTCTTAATTCATCTCCTTGCTGGCTCAGACTACAGCTACTTTATTTTTTAATAAAGACAAAAGATGTTTTTAAAGTTTTTAATACATATAAAATTAAGTAAAATCATGCATATACTTTAGAGTAACATTTTCATTAATTTAAAAGTGTTTATATTTAAATGCACTCATCATAATTATTATAGAATAAAGGAAAATATGCTTTAGGACAGTAAACATAGACAAGGCTTTGTTCTTGATGAGGCAATCTGAATTTTAATAGCATGTCTATTATAAAATTATCTGAAGACTCTGAAAAGCCTTTTGTTTCATAACGATATTCATTAATGTACAATATGTTGAGCAAAAGAAACGGCTGTCACCTGAAGTAGACTCTCTGGTTTCTGAATCTTAGCAGGGAAAAATAAAACCAGGGAACTCAGCATTCCAATCCTAATTCCACTGTACGAGATGGCCTACATTTGTATACGTGTATTAAATTTCTAATTAACTCTTTCTACTGCAGAGGATTTTTCCAAGCATACTTACATATACATTTAAGTTATTTTTCTTTTTAACTATGGCAAAGCATGAAAATATAAAAGAATAACTAGCCAAAATGTTTGCATGTGGCCATGGGGAATGTCGGTGCAGTTGGAGGGAAGTGGGACGGGTGGAGACTGTGTGCAGTTCTAGAGAATCAGTATTACTGATTTGAAATTTTTATATAGCTTCAAAAATTGGTATATAAACTTGTACTTTTGAAATTTTACAAATGGCACACTTAAAGCTGAAAAATATTTAATTAGTCTAATTTTGATTTTGTAGAATAGGAAACAGTGTTTCACAGGTGTAAGAGATATTACGTGATGACAGGATTGAGTGTAGAATGAGATTTTTTTGATTCCCAGCTCAAGGCTTATTCCTTATACAGTGTCTGATTAACTTGAGCATTTGTTTAGTGTAAACACTAAATTGTTTGTAACCTGGTCAACTTTCTACACTGACCAGGGAAAATTAAAAAAAAAAAAAAAGGTTTGATAATCTACTGTATAAAAAGAACATTTTATCTTTTTTTTAACATCAAGTTTGGCCAAGTGGATAGCCTTATAAAATAGATATGATAACCAAATTTTTGATAATTTACATTTACTCGTATTGCTTTTTGTTTGACCAGCTGCAGGTTCATTGAAATATTTATCTTGGAAATTAACATTTAACCTCTACATAGTGGTTTGTTTAGTTACTGATTTAGGTTACCATTTTATCAAGAAAAACTTTGTTTAGTAATTTTGTGTACCTGTAAAAATGTAAGTTTCTACTTTAGTGCAGTAAATAATGTTTGCCAACCCTAGTCTTAAATTCATTCTCCTAGAACATACGCTTAATAAGAATTGGGGATTTATCTGCCTGCTTCCATGCTGGACTCCCAGCCTCTAAATCCCTGCCTGTCAAAAGAGAGCCTTTAAAAAAAAAAAAATGTCCAATGAATGAATGAATCACTGCTGCTTTTGTATGAAACTTGTGAGAAAAAGTGGGTAATGATTTTGGTAGAGTTTCAGAATATTTCCAAGAACTTCTGAATTGCTTAGAGAAAGAGAAAAATGGGACTTATGATTGCTGAGGCAACGGATTCTATACTCATAGAGTGAAATTGTCTCTATGTTTGGATCCTGAGAATGTGTGAATAAAAATATGATGAGCAAGCAGTCTACGTTTGACTGATGCTTCACATGAAAAGTCTTACTGATATAGAAGTGTATTTTTTTGGTATACATTAATCCAGTTCAAGATGCTGGAATGTATAAATTTTTTTTATTCAGAAAGCCATTTTTCTTGTCTTAATTTTATATCATCAGGAACCAAATTTTGCAGATAAATGTAGACCCTCACACTATTCTTTTTTTTTAACTTCTGGAATTGGATGACTTTTTTTTTTTTTTTTTTTTTTTTTACAGATTGGGATTCAAACAAGCAGGTAACTTCACCTTTGGTTAATGTGAATAGTAAACAAAAATCCATCACCCTTTTCTTAATTTGTTAAATTTATGTAAGACAATACTCATAATATTCATTGCCCTAGCATTTTCCTACTTTTTCTTTTATTTTGAAGTTAATTTGGAAAACAGAATGTTTATGTGCATATAAAATTGTCATATTCTTAAACAATGAGTTTTCACACAGTGATGAACTAGGCCGCGTTCTCAGCAAGATAAGATCCTGAACATTCTCAGAGAAGTTTTTTGTTTGTTTTTTTGTTTGTTTGGCTTTTTTTTTGAGACGAAGTCTTGCTCTATCGCCAGGCTGGAGTGCAGTGGCGTGACCTCAGCTCACTGCAACCTCCGCCTCCTGGATTCAAGCGATTCTCCTGCCTCAGCCTCCCGAGTAGCTGGGAGTACAGGCATGCACCATCACGCCCGGCTAATTTTTGTGTTTTTAGTAGAGACGGGGTTTCACCATGTTGGCCAGGATGGTCTCAATCTCTTGACCTTGTGATCCACCTGCCTCGGCCTCCCAAAGTGCTGGGATTATAGGCGTGAGCCACCGCGCCCAGCCGAGAAGTTTTTAAAGCTAGTGTGCACTTTCAACTTTCATTAATGGGCTATGCATATAATGCTTAAAGCACTCAAACATTAGCAGCAATTAAGGAGTAGGAAATTCAAATCATCTGGAAAAATTAGTGCATTGCATTAGGAAATGTGGTATTATAGATATAGCTAAAAGCCTTATTATTATTTTCCCAACTTATAAAGCAACCGAGGCACAGAATTATGTAACTAACTTGAAATATTCATGCGGCTAGTGTGGTGGATGCGGACATTTAAACCTAGAGACAACTTAAGCCAGAGATTCCATCTTAACCACTATGCTATTTTACAAATTGCAACATCAGCATATTCAAGAAACACATATGGCAATATATGTGACTCTAAATACCATTATTGCATTTTATTGGACAGAATCCTGATTTCATCTACCTCAGGTGCTAAATTCAAGACTCCAGAGTTGCCTTAATTGACAAATAAATATACTATCATTCAAGAAAAAGGAGACAAAGTCTTCCCAGGTCATCTGAATTTGGGGAGAATGTATAAAATAGAAATAATAACTTACAACAAGCAGTTCTATGGACTACCATAAAATTATCGTATTTGACTGGTATTTGATTTGGGTTATATAGATGTAGCTAGTGATATAAATATAAAAATAACTAATTTGGTAGAGTTTTCAAGTATTTCCAAGAACTTTAGAATTGCTTAAAAGCATGTAAAAGTGGAGAGTAATCACTATGAAGTTAGTAGTTTCTTTGCTCACAGTGTGAAATTGTCGGTATGTTTGTAATTCTTAGAGTGGGTTGACATCTGTAATTTTAACAAGGATGTAGAAGAAATGAGGTTGTACAGGTAAGCTTCAGTCAAGTTGTAAGGGTATCAAAACCTGGGTTAAGGCTTCATACAACGTATTTTCATCTTTGACTCCTCCTTCCTTCATCGAATCATTAGGTATGCTTTAATGTCTTTGTCACAAACAACAACAAAATATTCCTTTCTTCTCATACTCACATTTTTAGTGCAGTCACAGATGCTGTGTATCCTCTTTGCAGTCCCCCATCATTATGTACCTAGTTATTATCTACCACTATTTTCTTAACCACAGTCCAGCTACAACTTTTTGCCTCAAAAGCTTTTACTAGAGTTCCAATCTTAATTTGCTGGCGAAATTAAATATAAGAAATACCCTAACCCGCATTTTAACATCCTCACAACTTAACTTCAGCTTACCTGTACAACCTCATTTCTTCCAGAATCCCTGTAAATATTGTAGATGTCAACCACAAACATAGAGACAATTTCACGCTGTGACCATAGAAGCTCGTAACTTTGTAATGATTGTTCCCCACTTTTTCTCAGTGTCTAAGTAATCCTAAACTTCTTAGAAATATTTTAAAACTCTACCTAATAAATTATCATTATATCTATATCTATATCTATATCTATATCTATATCTCCCAAATCAAATACTAGTCAAATGTGACAATTTCATGGTGGTCTGTAAAACTATTTGTACCAATATTACAAGTGGATTGTTACTTCTAGTTTATACATTTTCCCCAAATACAGATGATCTGGTAAAACTTTGTCTCATTTTTCTTGAATGAGAGTATATTTATTTCTCTATTAGGCATCTTTGAAAAGTCTTGAATCTGGCACCTGAAGTAGAATTCAAAATTGAGAGGACTGTCTTGGCATTCATAAAATATGTGGAACAGGAGGAGGTTGTTAAGGGGGAACAGAGGATGAATTCAGCCATTTGTGTTTGTTGATTTAAGGCTGTGGTGAGATAGTGAGGTGATAATATTCCCTCCATGAGCAAGGACAAATCCTTTTGTGAAGTTCTGGAGGAAGCCACTGATTGGAGAGGTACATTTGGATGCCATGCATGGAGGGAGGGCACAGCTGAAGTCTCAGTAGCAAATGAAATTGCTAAAAAGGAAGACTGGAGAACAAAATGTATAAAGGTAGAAACTTTGAGAAAACTGTAGAAGTAGAGGAGTCATGGCAAAGAAAATGGATCAGCCTAAGAAGCACTGGAGTGATAAGAAATAGCACAGGAGAGCCAAAGGATGAAATATGATGAAAAGGAGTGGTTAGTTCCTTAGAGAGGCAATGGAAAAATGCTAGTTATTTTGACAGTCATGGGTGACAGTTCGGAGCCTCATTTTTATAGAATAGTAGGGACAGTATTTCAAAAGGTTAAGAAATAAATGCTTAATGGGGGAGAAAAGCAGCCTGTATTAGTCCATTTTCACACTGCTGATAAATACATACCCAAGACTGGGGAATTTACAAAGGAAAGTGGTTTAATTGGACTCACAGTTCCACCCATGTGGCTGGGGAGGCCTCACAGTCATGGCAGAAAGCAAGGAGGAGCAAGTCACAGCTTACATGGATGGCAGCAGGCAAAAAGAAGAGCTAGTGCAGGGGAACTCCCATTTTTAAAACTATCAAATTTCATGAGACTCATTCACTATCACAAGAACAGTGTAGAAAAGACCAGCCCACATAATTCAATCACCTCCCACCAGGTTCCTCCCATGACATGTGGGAATTGTGGGAGCTACAATTCAAGATGAGATTTTGGTGGGGACACAGACACAGCCATAACATTCCACCCCTGGCCTCTCCCAATCTCATGTCCTCCCATTTCAAAACCTTCCCAACAGTCCCCCAATGTCTTAACTCATTTCACCATTAACTCAGAAGTCCACAGTCCAAAGTCTCATCCCAGACAACACAAGTCCCTTCTGACTATGAGCCTGTAAAATCAAAACCAAGTTAGTTACTTCCTAGATACAGTGGGGGTACAGGCATTGGATAAATACAGCCCTTCCAAATTGGAGAAATTGGCCAAAACAAAGGAGCTACAGGCCCCATGCAGTCTGAAATCCAACAGGGCAGTCAAATCTTAAAGCTCCAAAAATGATCTCCTTTGACTCCAGGTCTCACATCCAGGTCACGCTGATGAAACAGGTGGGTTCCCATGGTCTTGGGCAGCTCCGCCCCTGTGGCTTTACATGGTACAGCCTCCCTCCCAGCTGCTTTCACAGGCTGACACTGAGTGTCTGTGGCTTTTCCAGGGGCATGGTGCAAGCTGTCAGTGGATCTACTATTACGGAGTCTGGAGGATGGTGGCCTTCTTCTCGCAGCTCCACTAGGCAGTGCCATAGTATGGACTCTGTGTGGGGGTTCCAACCCCACATTTCCCTTCCACACTGCCCTAGCAGAGGTTCTCCATGAGAGCTGTGCCCCTGCAGCAAACTTTTGCCTGGGCATCCAGGCGTTTCCATACATCTTCTGAAATCTAGGTGGAAGTTCCCCAGCCCCTAATCTTGACTTCTGTGAACTCGCAGGCTCAACACCATGTTGAAGCTGCCAAGGCTTGAGGCTTGCACTCTCTGAAGCCATGGCCCAAGCTCTACTCTACATTGGCCCCTTTTGGACACAGCTGGAGTGGTTGGCACACAGAGCACCAAGTCCTTAGGCTGCACACAGCACAGGGACCCGGGGCCCAGCACACAAAACCACTTTTTCCTCCTAGGCCTCTGGGCCTGTGATGGGAGGGGCTGCCATGAAGACCTCTGACATGCCCTGAAGACATTTTTCCTATTGTCTTGGGGATTAGCATTCAGCTCCTCGTTACTTGTGCAAATTTCTGCAGCAGGCTTGAATTTCTCCTCAGAAAATGGGATTTTCTTTTCTATTGCATTGTCAGACTGCAAATTTTCTGAACTTTTATGCTCTACTTCCCTTAAAAAGCTGAATGCCTTTAACAGCACCTAAGTCACCTCTTGAATGCTTTGGTGCTTAGAAATTTCATCTGCCAGATACCCTAAATCATCTCTCTCAAGTTCAAAGTTCCACAAATCTCTAGGGCAGGGGCAAAATGCTGCCACCCTCTTTGCTAAAACATAACAAGAGTCACCTTTGCTCCAGTTCCCAACAAGTTCCTCATTTCCATCTGAGACCATCTCAGTCTGGACTTTTTTGTCCATATCACTATCAGCATTTTAGGCAAAGCCATTCAACAAGGCTCTAAGAAGTTCCAAACTTTTGCACATTTTCCTGTCTTCTTCTGAGCTCTCCAAACTGTTCCAACCTCTGTCTATTACCCAATTCCAAAGTCACTTCCACATTTTTGGGTATCTTCAGCAACACCCCACTCAACAAGTATCACTTTACTGTCTTAGTCCATTTTCATGCTGCTGATAAAGACATACCCGAAACTGGATAATTTACAAAAGAAAGAGGTTTAATAGGACTCATAGTTCCACATGGCTGGGGAGGCCTCACAATCATGGTGGAAGGCAAGGAGAAACAAGTCACATCTTACATGGATGACAGCAGGCAAGAAAGATAAGCTTGTGCAGGAAAACTCCCGTTTTTAAAACCATGAGATCTCATGAGCCTCATTCACTATCACGAGAACAGCACAGGAAAAACCTGCCCCCTTAATTCAATCACCTCCCACTAGGTTCCTCCCACAACACATGGGGATTGTGGAAGTTACAGTTCAAGATGAAATTTGGGTGGAGACACAGCCAGACGATATCACAGCCCTTGTTGTTTGTTCTTTCAAGAAGTTTGGTAGTAGATTAAGACAGAGGGGGTGTTTTGAGAAAAAACAGAGTTGAAAAAAAGTGCCTTACTTATTTTGTTTTTATTTATTGGTAGAATGTGTGGGTTTGTTTATATGGTCAGGTCTATCTATACGATTGATCTCCACATTTTTATGAAAATTTTTGAAATAAAAACAAAAATAGTTGAGAATGAGAGTTTGATACAGGAACGTATAATTAATAGAACAAGTTTCTGAAACACAAGGAAGAAGCTGAGGTACCTAAGCATGGAATCAGAAGACCTTTTCCTCGAACTTCACAGCAGAGGCAGAAAAAAAAAATTCGGCTGGTTTCATCTCCTCTGCATTTAGAGTTCTTGATTTAGGCTGTGAATATTGTAAGGAAGGAAGCGACGAAGAATAATGTTTGTGATTGTTTCACTGTAGACATTTCTTGAACAAAGTAAGCATAGTTCTAGACTTTTGCTGCATGATCATTCATTGACCTTCTCATTCATTTGACAAATTTTATTGAGCCTGTAGTATGAGTTACACAGTGTATTAGAAAGAAAACATGTTGTCACTACGTTTAAGGTGGTTCATAGTCTTCTATTTTAAAATAACCAGCCATTATAACAGAAAGAAAATTCTGACGTGAATGAAGACATTATGTTATGATCTTTGGAAGTTCTTTGTACTCATAAAATGCCATGCATTTAAGACAGTATCTCTAGGGAGGAAATTGGTTTGATGGGTTTGGAGGAAGACCACTGGATTAGGTGAAAAGTTTTATCAATGACCTTAAAAGATAGTGGTCTTCATAAAACAGCATCTCACTTTTCATCTTGTTAGTTCTGTTTCCCACCATTCCTGCTGATATTGTTGAATAAATTCTAATACATTAGCAGGCTCATAAAGCTAATTATAGTGGAACAAATATGTATTTGAGGTAGTTCCATAATGTGTAAGATGAGTCTAACTCAGTAGTCGAATCCTGGAGTTTTATTACACAATTAATACATACTAGGGCCTGTCTTATTGGACCATCAATATATGGCTTGTCTGTACTGGGAGATAGTAAGCCAAATGCCATCTACTTTCTATTATAGAGCATCTGAGTGAATGATCCTCTGTTGAAGCAAAAACAAAGACACAACATAAACAAACAGAAAAACACACTCAGAAGTATCTTAACGCAATGATAAATCTCTGTTGTGGCAAAATAATTTAATATTTTCAGATATTTCTCTAGGACTCAATAATTTTTACTTAAGATAGATGGATAGACAGATAGATAGGTAGATGGATAGATAGATGGATAGACAGGTAGATAGATAGATAGATAGATAGATAGATAGATAGATAGATGAATTATTCCAGGAGTAACTCAATAGGAAACATAAAATGTTAAAGCTGGTAGGTTCTTAAACAGAAATCTGTCTAGTTTCTTCATTTATAGGTGAAAAACTGAGGCAAGGTATTGGTAGCAGAAATGAGCTGGATTCCACTTATCTTGACTCTTAGATTTTTTTCAATAATACTTAGTTCTTAGTTTTTTTTAAGTGGTTTTTAATTAAAATTTTTTGATATCATAGTATTCAGTCATATAACCACCTTTTTACTTATTTATGTACTACTCATCTCTAGGATGGTAATTTCTGTTCTTTCTTTTTGTTTTTAAAGATGGGGTCTTGCTATGTTGCCCAGGCTGGTCAGCTCCTGGGCTCAAGCAATCCTCCTTCCTCAGTCTTCTGAGCAGCTGAGATTAGAGGCATGTACCACCACTCCTGGCTAGGATGGTAATTTTCTTCATAAATTGGAGCTACACTTTGCTTCTTTGTGTCCCCAGTACAAGTATAGTTCCTAAAACATGGTAGATTAATTTTAAATATTAATATAAATGAATGAATGAACCATCTTTTCTAAACTCTCCAGTTAAAATTCCATCCAGTGTTACTGAGTGAAGACTTATTGGACAGAAAAGGCTCTTTCTACTCTGTTAGATTCTCAGGCCTACAAGGTCTCAGTAGATAATGGGTGACCCAGGGCTCAGTGCTTTTGTATATGGTAAGCTATCCCTAGTATTTCTGGGACATTTCTGAGGGACATATTCCCATGTGGGGTACAATGGAAGTTAACAGTAGACATTTAGATTACTCAGAGTGGCAGAGGTGAGAGAACATGTGTGGCGTATGGAATAGACCTAAGCCTAGATTAAAATCCCACCAAAATAAGCTGCATGTTTCTTAATTATGCTACATCTAGGACTCTGACCTGGAGAAATGGGGAATGTGATTTCATGATGTGCCATCTGCTCCCTCTCCCACCCCCATTTCTACAAATGTCTTGAATTGAACGGTAGGTCATCCTTTTAGGAAGAGACAGATAATGACATTTTACTCTACTGAGGAGAAAATCGAGATATGGAAAGATTAAATCATTTGCTCAAGGGTAAAATGAATTATGCATGCATGCTTACAGTATTCTCACCAATGTGTCTGCTTCTCTGCCTTCCCTGTGTGTCGCTGAATTCACACCAAAGTATTACTCAGCCTTCTATGTGTTACTAAATTAAATAGAAGTATTTCCTTTAATTGCCATGTGAATAGTGGACAAGCATTGTATTTATATCTAAATAAATCAAGGAATCATGGTAGTAAGTATCTCCTTGATGTATCAATAGTTAAAACATTTTTAAAGCCTTGTTTTAGTAAATACCTTTTTTTTATTGTGTTATGAATGCACAAGAAAATAAAATGTTAAATTGCCCATGATGCTTAATAATAGTCCAAGGTGGTTGTCTTAAAAAGTGTATAAAAGATGCCTCTCCTAAATGTATTCCTTTATCTGATTAAATGATTAAAGAACCACTGTTTGAAATGATGAACTTTCCAGACAGTTAAATATATTCTTGCCTTAAAAAAATACTGCAATGAGAAGCTTGTTTAAAAGATATTTTGGGATTGTATTCTAAGATGACAACTGATGAATAGCTTTGTTTTGCTATTTTTTTGTCAGAAAGATTGTTTATACATTACTTAGATCTCTCAATGCATTTTTCTCACATCTAAAAGATGATATGGTTTTTTATATTATTTACCAAATGCAAATTAGACACAAAGGGAAACCAGACATTTTGATCAAGTGCTCAATTCTTCAAATAAATGTTTCCAACAATGATGGCTACCAGCTATATTAAAAATGTAGCTTTAAAGACTGGCTTATTACAATGAGAAGTTTTTAAAAAGCTGTATTCTTTATATTATTTTACACACTTAAAAATGTGTTCTCATTATCAGAAGATAAAAATGTATTATATTATTATTTTGGAAGGCTGAGGCAGGCAGATCACCTGAGGGCCGGAGTTTGAGACCAGCCTGGCCAACATGGCAAAACCCTGTCTCTACTAAAAATATAAAAATTAGCTGGGCATGGTGGCATGCACCTGTAGTCCCACCTACTCAGGAAGCTGAGTGGGGAGAATCACTTGAACCGGGGAGGCAGAGGTTGCAGTGAACCAAGATCACATCACTGCACTCCAGCCTGGGCGACAGAGTGAAACTCCATTTCAAAAAATAAATTAATTAATTTAATTAAAATAGAATGTACTATATTTTGAAATTCATCTACTTTCACTTTTTCCTCACAGTCCAATGAATGGAGATCAGTAAGAAACAAATATATTCGTTTTCCCTCTTCTGAGCATTTACTCTTGCCACCTATTTTGTTAATGGTAGGGTATGATTTCTGCAGCTGTATTACCTGGGTTCAGATTATAGAGTCTCCAGTTACTAGCTGTGAGACTTGGAGCATGTTACTTAACCCCCGCTTCCTTTTCCTGGAAAATGGTGATAATTACAGTATCTAATGTAGTATGACAATTTAGTTAACTCACAAGGGTAAAGACCCTAGAGGAATACTTGGCACACAGTAAGCATGAACTCAATAGTAGCCATTAATAACCCAAATCCTCATTCCACATCTGTGGTAGGCGTTATAATCTCTGACAGACAGTGAAACTTACAGAAGTCAAATCACTTTCCCAAAAGTCAAATCACTTTCCCAAAAGTTGCACCTTAAAGAGAGCAGAGATATAATTCAGTCCCAATTCAGATAAACAGACTCCCCTTTCCACTCATTTCAAACTGGTCTTCAAATAAATGTTAACATTCAGACATCTTCAAGTCATTTATTTCATAAGGAGTAATAATATACTGCAATATTATTTTTTCTTTCTACTGCATATGTCATCTTTCTGAATGCTAAAATGTCTTACTTCCCCATTGCTTTTTGCATTAAATAATAACAACAATGTAATGCCATTTTCCCCTGAACTGCTAAGAGAGGGAACATTTGAAGTAAGTAATAGTCCTTTTGGAATATTGGCCTGCATTTACTGAAGTATGAACAATTACCTTCCAATTTGGAATGCTTGTTGATTTTCTTAGCTAATTTTTCTTCTATTTTTGATGAATATTTTATTCAATCTTTATGTGAATTGATTTCCCTCCTATTAAGTTTAATGAGATGTGAACTATTTTATTTTCTAACTATTACAAAATTAAATAGGCTATACCAACATTAAAAATGAACTGTAATTACCTGCAATAGATTTCTTTTTAAACAAAACTCATAAGGTATTGCAAAGCAATTTTCTAGACATAAGGTATGTGGAGGGTGAAGGGTTGCATATGAGCTGAGAAACCAACTGGAGACTCCATAACCTTCTAAAATCCATCAGATATGTGTAGGATATAGCTAATGATTTTATGTACAGCTCATTGTCAATTTTCCTTGGACTATAGATAATTTTTTGTTATATTGTATAAGCTTTGCAATAACTACCATATAATGAAATAAGAAAAAAATTCTTTTGCGTGGGGGTTAGTGTTATATCTTTTCTTTTAAATTAATGAAGGCATTTTTTTTCTTTGAATTACTCTCTGTATTACTCCATATAGTAGTAGTAGTAGTAGATAGGTTTGCGCCTAATTTTAATTCATATTGGTTAGTCACCTTTCTGTCTCTACTGAACTTTATACACATACTGGGATAAAATGTTTGACAAATTTAATCCCATATTGACTCATTGAGAAACCAGGCTTCCATGTGTGTCTGTCAGTCATCTAAAAATCATGGGACAAGTTAGGCAAAACAAGAGACTGCAGAGTAACAGTTTGTCCTTCATCTGAACGTAAACATTAGTAGAGGTCACATGTTACTAGAAACTTGTTTGAAAATGTATTATATTATATACAAAATCAGCGGTATGCAAAATGTTAAGCATCATTTAGGTATGAGTATCATCCTGTCTTAAAGTACTGCTTATGCCAATGCTAACTGCTTGTCCCTGGTCAAGGACTATTGTGTAGTGGTGGGAACATAGTGTATTATGATGAACAGGGAACTCTGTTGTGGCTTTAGCGTCTCGTATAAATTTACATAACTCATTTAAACTATCCAAGGCTCTTCATAAATAAAATTATGACAGAGCAGGTGACTTCATGTTCCTCCTGTGATGCAATTCTCTGATACTGTGACTGAAAAATCTAACCATTTAATAGATAAATGTGTTCTTTCATAAGTGTGATTCATAGTTCATTGATACCACTGTTTGTGAGCTCAAATGTAATACAGTAATATACTATAATAAAATAAATTTATCTGAGGTAATGTTTTCTCTGTATTAATGTATTTTCTTTAATTATATTTATTACATATATACACATGATTTCATATGAAAGTAATATTTGCTGTAGAAAATTCAAATAATACAGAAAAATATAGAGAGAAGAGTGTGAAATGTCCTCAAGAAGTCTCACCATTCATAGGCAGCCATCAGAAATAGTTTGGTGGACATCCTTCCAAGCACCAATTCTTTCGTTAATACATACTAAGTGACATAAAATTTTACATAAACTTCCATTTATTCATATATATCTTACTATATATGTGTGTATATATGTGTGTGATTATGGGTATATACAGATGTTGGACTTAACAAAACAGGACATCTCTTTATGGTAATGACTATACGTATTGATGCTGACATTCAATAACATACAATAACTACCCACAGTGATTCTGATAGGTCCCTGGGGCACAAGTTCTCTCTCTTCTTAAAAATCACTGTGTTGTGATTTCTGGATTATGCTTATATCTTCCTAACCATACAATTAGAAACATGTTTACATTTAACTTCTTCTAGTACTTCCCTTGTGGGTTTCTTTTGGGGAGGGTAGTATTTTATTTTTACTCTATCTGCAATTTAGTGTAAAGAATGAGAGACACTCATCCCAAGGGAATAGTCAATTACCTCTGTCCTTTTTGTTGAAACAAAAATTTTTCTTGCTGATTTTAAATGTTTTTGTGAAGTCCACATTTAACTAATTTTTTATTTTTACTTGGGTTATTTCTAAATTATTTTTTCCAGCTGTATCCTTCAATTTTGTTTTGTTTTTGTTTTTGTTTTTGTTTTCTGAGATACTTTCTCACTATGTCACCCAGGCTAGAGTGCAGTGGCACAATCATGATTCACTGCAGCCTCAACCTCCCAGGGCTCAAGTATCCTCCCACCTCAGCCTCCTGCGTAGCTGGGACCACAGACGATACCACATCTGGCTAATTTTTTTTTTTTTTTACTTTTTGTAGAGATGAGGTCTTGCCATGTTGCCCAGGCTGGTCTCAAACCCCTGAGCTCAAGCAATCCTCCTGCCTCAGCCTCCCAAAGTGCTGGAATTACAGAAATGAGCCACACACCTGACTTCCTTATCTTTCAAACTTTTATGTTTTTTATACCATCGTGTTTTATTTAGTTTCATAATATGGTTTTATATGTGATTGATCAAGACCACTGTCCACATACCCATTACTTTTTTTGTTCATTTTCCTCGCAATTTGCACAAGTTGATTTTTCTGACAAATTTTAGAACATTTCATCAAATCTAACCTCCTAAGAATCATGACAGGATTCTTCTGTAATGAAAGCATAAATTAAATTAATGAAGATAAACAATTATTTCAATAATAAGTCATTCATCTACATGAATAAAGTCTCTTTTATTGTTTAAGTCTTTGATGTATATTTCAATAGACATATATAACTAGGTCATATTGATTTATGATTATGTTTATTCCTTGATTTTGATACTTTTTAAAGGAATATTTCACACAATTTTTAACTTATATTTTTAAAATGCTTACTTTTCTGAAGTCATTCATAGCCAAACAGTTTAAAGAGTGACCTTATACTTTCAAAATCTTAAATTTTCCAGGTAAACAACTAAGACATTTGAAAATATTAATAATGTTATCCCCTTATTTCTATATTTATGTTAACTTACGAGAACCAGACCCCAGTTTCTTTTGCTAATATTATCCCCTTGACCTTCTTGTGCCAGATACCTAGAAGATGCTTGATAAATATCTGGGGATATATTAAAATTTTGATCTAGTAGTACTGGCTTAGGATTTAAACCAGAGAGGGAGCACCCTTCTATTGCATCTGCTTTCATAGGTTTGAAGAATTTTTCTGTTTGAGTCGAAGTCGTAACATATTCGTGTTAAATGTTAAGAAACTATAAATTCATTTCTTATATTCTAAGAGTCTTATTATAAAACATTTAAAATGTTGTCAAATACAGTCTTGATGTCACTTGTTTTGTTTTTTTTTTTTCTTTTTCATTATTAGCATGGCAAATCAGAGTGTTTCCTGTTTATGTAGGGATTAAAACATACAATTTGAGGAAACTCTTTGAGAAAAGAATATAAAATTATGAATCTAAAGTTGAGACTAAAAGTAAGTGGTTATTTAGATTGGAAAATAAAAGCTGCCATGGAATGCCCCAATAGGAGTAAAATGTTCTGAATCTAAGCCTTCATCAGTTTCAGAATAAGTCCACATCTTGTGGTGAATTTTAAAAATTTCTAATATTTAACTAATCTTGTATTTCAGAGGCAAATCCTATTTGGTCATGGCATACTATTCATTAAATATCTTATTTAACCCTAATTGTTAGTAATATGTTTATATTTGTCATATCACTATTAATGTTAGATTATTTTATAACATATTTTTCACCAATTATATTTATAAAGTTTTAAAACCACTGACATGTTGGTTTTGTAAAAGCAAATTGGAAATTTCCTTTTCTTTCTATACATTTTCTATATTCCAGTGGAGCTTTAATATTCTTGCTTACATTTGTAAAGATCTTCTATATTCTTAAAATGATCAATAACAATCTAGCTAGATCTGCTAAGGGATGGGTTCATAAATACAGTATCATTTTGCTTTGAAAGAAGTCATGTTTTTATCTCATCAGGCTGATACTGATAGAGCACTGATAAAGATGTTTCCAAGTACTCTCAAGTGGGTTTATTTGTAGTCTTCAAATCCACCTATGTTATTGCTATTTGAATATGATTGCTAATCACAGATTTACAAGAAATGGGCCCAATCCTCTACACATTTATACCCATCTCCTTCACTTTGCACACTACTCTGTCTTTAAGACGTCAACATAATCACTTGTGACCTGCTTCATTAGTCACCTCTTTAGCCTTCCCAGGTTTTAGGTGTATCTTGTCAGCATAGTGGTGCCAGCACAGACAGGATAATGACAAATGCTACTTTTATAAGGTTGGCAGGTAGCAAACTACTTGTAGCATATGGAAAACATACTTTTATTTTTCATGCACTTGTGATGTTCCCATTGCTGATGCTTATGGGGCATAATTAAAGAGAAAAATTAAGTATGAACTTATAATAAACTAGCTTCAGTGTATCTGAAAGTCAAAGAACTGATTTTTTTAAATGCTTCATTTTATAATAATAGATTTGTCTTTCTCCCAAATTGAGTCATCTTTTCAGATGAAGAACTTATGAATTTGAAGCATTAAACTCAATATAAAAATAAGTGTAACAAATACATTACAAAGTACCCAAAGTATCTGGTAACACTAAGGAAATTGTATATTTAGAAAGTAGCATTTTGGGTGGCTGAAATTCATAAATGGATTGAATTAAACTGGTATACTATTTCTTATGCGGGCTTACTAAGTGCATTTTTCTTACTGTATTTGACTTTGTAATATGTCTTTTGAAAAACTAACACAATCATAAAAGTTTGCTTTATTTAAAAATATCGACTATGTATAAGCTTCATATTTTCTGCAGATTTTGCTCATGGTTTTAGTAATATCATGATTTAAATACCAAGATAAGACAATGATGAGAGGTTCTCATGGTCAGCAGTAATGAAAATGACATCTTTTTTGAGTTTAAATTAAAATTAATATGATCATCATTTTACGAATTGTTTATTAAATTTATATACATTTGATGGTGATCAATCTTATTTTATACAATTGATATATTCCCCCAAATATTTTTGCTCATTATATGTAAAAATACTATACCTTTAACATATAACACTCTGATCAAACATTAAGAAATCTTAAAAATTGTAGCTAAACTCTTAAAATTCAAACATCAATCTCTCATTTTATCAGTTTTATGCTTATAGAATTTCATGTTAAGTTTTTTTAAGCAAGGTACACTTTTAATATGGCAACAACAACAAAACTTTATCCATAATTCAAATACCCATTTTCCTTTGCAGAGTACTTAAGTATAACTTTTTAAAATAGCCACTTAGGAACTCATTTTAATTAAAGTAATCATATTTGCTACCTAAATTTGTTGTCCTATTGCTACTCTGCCATTTCAGTGTATTAAAAGGAAAACAGTACAATGATGCCAACTGTAAGTCGGATTTTTTTTTACTTTGCCCAGGAAAATCATTTCCTTTGAAGCCTATATAAAAATTATAAAGAAAAAAGGGTGGGTTATGTAAGTATGAATCTATTCTCAGCTTCCTGTGGCTGTGTCTACAATAATAATCGTTTATAGCATAACCAGGGGAGGAATGACTAACTTCTCTTCTTATCTACAAGATAATGAATATCCTATTTAACTTTTTTTTAAAAAAATCAATGTTTGCATTGATTTTTTTATGGTCACAATAGCAGCCAAAGAGAAAAGTTGCATGGTAAATTTGAAATTGTTGACTGATTTTTATAAATATTGAAGTTCAAGGAGTGCTTTACCATTAAAGGTCATATTTATTGGGGAAAACATTATTGGGGATTGATATCTGAACTGAGCTCATAGAACATGTAGCATTGAAGCACTGAAATAGAAGGAGACAAGTAGAATGACATTATTCCCATTGTGCAAGGTGATGTTTAGCAGGGTTAACTTACATCTCTCATTACATCTAGTGGGTAGAAGAGTTGAACAAAAAGTGCCAGTCCTTGCCAGGCTTTTTGAAAAATCATACTACAGGATACAAAAATTAGAACAAAAACTAGTAAATATTTTGTTCAAAATCACAAAGAATTATTTTTTACAGAGCAGTGTGTCTCTCCTGGTCTTTTATATTATTAATGTACTATGCCACATTTTTAACTGTTAGAAAGAAGGAATAAAAGAAAATGTCCCATAGTCTATCACTTTAGACGCTTTAACAGTGTTTGACAAAATGTAGGTAAATTCTTCTAAGAACATTATCATTAACAATTGATTATGGTGTTCATAAGAGTGGTGATATTAAGAATTTATATTTTAAAATTTAGTCATATCTGTATGTAATCCCAAGTTGCTGACTGAAGTTAAACCTTTTAAAGGATAATTACAATTAATGTGAAAATATTTTCTGCACTCATGCTTTTTTCTAGATGTTTATATGTTGTTTAAATATTCTTTAAAATATTTTAACTTTTAGAAATAACCAACTCTAAATATTCTCTTATAAATATCTATTTTGGTCAATTAACTAGAAATCAACTAATAACAAAATGATCTTGATTTTTTAAATTGAGGAGATGTACTTGGCAAAAAAGTTTTATTGCACCAAGCCCTACATATTTGAAACATTAATTTTAGATGCCTCTATGGCAACATAATGTATTCTTGTAGTCTTCCAAGATGTGCCACACTTTGGAATCTTTGATAAATGTCACAAACTGAGAGACATATCATAAACAAAATAAAGAATGACCACAACGGTTCAAAAAGTTGCCAATACTAACAGTTCCACCAAACGTCTATTATTCAACATACATGATTTGAATTTCAAATAGTTCTGTAACTAATTTTGACATGAAATTCTAAACAATTCTGAGTATTGCCAGTTGCCTCCCGTAGAGGCAAGGCGATATCACAATTCAACTCTATAAATAAATATTCCAAGTCTTTTATAATTTATAATATTATGGTGGCCAGGTGGCAGGTTGGGGATCATACACTACCACATCACTACCATAATTTTAAACAGCGACTTGGTTTCAGGTTTACCCATCACTCTAGCTACTTTGTGATGAAAGAATGGTATGTTTAGAATCTTCCCTCTTTCTGGATTTTCATCCTCAGGACTTATTTCTCTCCTAAAAGCAAGAAGCAAAGGAGCTATTTCTGAACCCTCTAGCAACAACATTTTAAGTTACTCAGCTGTGTATCAGGATCTTGAGGCATTCCTTTTGGGGTACTTCGTCAAGTGTACAGCTTCTTCTTTAAGCATGGATAAATACAAAAGCCACTTTCTGAATGCTGCAGAGACTTCACCTCTAGGGAGTGTTGTTGCAACATGTTCAGGCTTTTGCAGTAGTAGTAATAGAAATATTGCTAATAAAATAGTAGTAGCTCATTTACTGTATATTAACTACTATGCTGTGCACCTTGCTCAGATTATCTCATTTAATCCTTAAAACAACCTATGCTGTAGGTGGTATTACATCTATTTGGCAACTGGGCATAAACTGAATGTTAAAAATCTGTAAGTCACAAGTTTGGAAACAGTCAAATTGAGAATATAAGGCAGGTCTCTCCCAGGTAAAAACTGACTATAGATCATAAACTTCATATTTAGTAACTGTGTTTGTCAGAGGTTGAAAAGTTCTTTATTAAGAACTTCGTTCCTAATTAGGAGCTATTGTCCAGCAAAAGCATCAGGGATAATATATGTTGCAGTGTAACAGTGTGGCCCAAGCTGAAATTCAAAACCAAATCTGGGAAAACGGAAGGGTTGATGATCTTTCCTAGGGTCTATGTGCATAAATGTAAATGTATGGATAATATTCCAAGGAGATTTCTAAAGAAAATGAGAACTGTTGTACACAGAGGCCTAAAATACCAGAGAGGAAAGTGAACAGCACAAGACTTAAAATATTATCATAAAGCCAGAAGCTGACAGGTAAAATTTTATAATAGGTTTTATGAGACTCAGTACAGAATAAACTTTAGGATTCAGGTTCACAGGGAAGAAAAATTGCAGGGGATAATATCACCATTCTTCCATACAGAACGCAACAGTGCCCTGGCTCCTGGAATGCCAGGAAATCGAAGAAGCTGGAAGGGCACCTTTGGCATTTGCAAAAGGCATTAGAAAAAAAAAAAAGAGGCATGAATAAAATTAAGAAACAAAATTTCTTATGTAGCTCATCTTATTCAATACTTACTCTTGAGCACAAGAGGAATGCCACCTGGACACATGAAGGAGTAACTGACAAAGGCTTTGAAGTAGGTGGGGATTGGGGTAGCATGTCCTTAAGTCAAGCAGATAGAAGGTAAGGGTTAGTAATTCAGTAATTTGGACACAAATGTTACTGTTGATAGAATCTGAATCCACTGAGAACTGACCCCTGACATGCTGGGACTTGCATACCATTTATGTTCAAACCCTGAAAGACTAGACTACCTGAAATTTCCTCTATGCTGTAAATATCCCCATCTTCATGGTTTGTATAGAGCCTTCTCAACCTAAAACTCCCTCCCAGGTCTACCTTTGAGATGTTATCACTTTCTTTTTTCAAACCCAATACATTTTCCAATTTATTTAACTGTTTGTTTTTTCTGCTTCTCCCAGCTCTGTACCCAATACAATGGACAATATTGTTATTGATAATAACAATATTGAACAAACTTTGAAAATCAACCCACTAATATAAAAAAAAATCACAGAAAGTCATGTTGCCTCCTGGATTGCGAAAAGAGGGATAGAAGAAGGTGGCCTCTAAAATCAATGCCACTTATTGGGCTATATTGAGCATCTTCAGGGTGTTACTCTTTCCTTATTTTACTATCCAAGAGCTCCAGAATCCCTTTATTCCCCATCCCAAGGCCACTTAAAAAATTACTAAGTGAACAATTACTAAAAATTGCTACTAGAAAGAATATATTTAAAAATATGCTTAAATTTCAGTATTGTCCTATACAAAACCATTTCTCTTTGTAGGAAGAGAACTGTTTCAAGAACCTCACTATTTCAGGAACCTTATTTTGCCATTACTTCTTTGTTAGCATCTTCACATGCACAGTGAGTCTGGAAAGATTTCCAGCCTCTTTCTTCCATTTTGAACTCTCAGAGGGCAATATTTTGCTTGATTTTAAAAGATACATGAGTGAAGAAAAATGAGTTCTGTCAGATTTCTCTGCCTTGGACTGAGTCATATATTTTCCCTAAATCCATACACCAGACAAAACAGAAGGATAGACTGATTTGTCATTTTCTCTTCTAGGATGTTTAATTTCAGACAGTTTTTTTCAAGGTCTGAAAAACAGTTACCTTCTGTTTTAAAATTATAATCCAGTAATCAAGCCTATGTAGGTTCTGAGTAAAATGCTAAGATTTGAATTATTTTAGGGAGCCTTGCCATTTGGATAGGTTTCCAATTTCTGAATTCTCTTGTTTTTCACAGTTGTTGATTAAAATGGGTCATGATTTCTATCCTTGCTTATCCCATTGTAAACACACAACTTTAATATCAAAAGGAGTCTGTGTGGATGGTTTCTATGATAATTTCTAATTCACACATTGTTTGATTTCATTTTATTTGGAATGTCAGTTTTAAACCTTTAAGTTCTGAGCCTAAATGAAATTTTTATATGAGATGCCTTATTCATCTTTGACCTAAATTGCATAGGTAGTTTAAATAAGTAGCGCCAGATTTTTCATTACCATCACATTCCTGCAAAATACTTCTCCTAGGTCTGAAAATGATCTTCAAATCATTTACTCGTCTCTTCACAACCATAGAAACCACATTAATAATGTCAGCAGTCTTAGTTTGAAATGCCTGTCCAGCTTTTGTCTAAAATAAAACTTTCTAAGCTTTTGTATTAGAGAAAATCATGATGTAAATTAATGATGTTTCTCTCTGTATTAAAATATCTGTGTTTAATACCCTACTTCAATATAGTTTAACTTCACTTTTTTTTGGCCTCCCTTTGCACGTCAATAAAAGCTGAAATGCTTCAGGGAAAGAAAAAATAAAAAGAAACAGAGAAAGATTGAAAAGAAAGGAAGTCTTCCCAACACAAGGGATTTGGTATTTTTCATGCAGTTTGACCATAAAAGAATGAAGTATTTTGAACATCTTTTAATAACTAACTATGAAAACTATATCGTGGTCTCAAAGAGTTTACCATCTGTTTTATTTTTAATTACTGACTTCCTGTTTCCATTCAAAGGAGTTTGCATTTGGGCCACCATTATTTTTTCTGCCTCTCAGACATACATAAATGTGACCTAGCAAAGTTGTTTTGGTACATTAGTTATTCTGTTTGTTCATACCATTAGCAGGCTACACCCACTGTATTCAGAGAGAACCCCAAAGCCTGTAAGAATCTAGGAAAATATTTGCAAGGGCCCTATTTCACTCTTTAGGAGATTATACTGTTGTGTGATATGAACTAAAGAAACAACAGCAAAAGAGTCATTTTGATAAGGTTCTTTGAAACTGTTGTAATAGTAAATACAATCAGTTAATTAAAACAGTGTTTTCTCCTCACTGAAAAATTGAATTTTTCTTTCTAGGCCTCAGTTTTCTCATCTATATATTGGGGTAGTAGTGGAACGAAATAATTTTTAGAGGTGGTCTAAACAATTTGTTTTATAAATTTGAAATTATTATTCAAGATTGTTGTTTTTTTCAAGATGTTTTCTTGTTCAAGGGTACACAACTAAACATCATCCATTTTGTCTAAATTTTAAAAGTTTGGGTATAAGGTAAATTTTAAAATCTCCATTCTGTTTGTCGTTCTAGTACTCCATTTTATTTCTAACTTTAAAAAATGTGTGCTTTCTTATTTTCTTGATCAGATCCTTCCAGATGTTTATCTATTATACAAATCTTTTTAAAAGTCAACTTTTGATATTATTAATCCTCACTATTTTGTTTCTTTGTTTTCCATGTCATTATCATTATTTACATTTTTATCTTTCTTATTCTTCCTTTGTATTGTTTTGGGTTTACTTTGTCATATTTGAAAATTATTTTAAGAACCCTTAACTCACTATTTCTAGTTTATTTTTTTATTAAGTAATTAACATTATATACCTTTCCAAAAATACTATTTTAGATGTATCCCAAATATTTTTATAGGTAGTATTTGATTGTTGTTCAGTTCTGGGCATTTAGAAATTTCAATTATTGTGTCTTCTTTGACCCATATATTATTTAAAAGTGTGTTTTGGGGTTTCCAAATTTCTGAACATTGTTGGCAATTTTTTACATTTCTAATTTTATTGATTTTTTTCTAACTGTAGACTGTAGACTATCAATTATTTTGTCTTTTTTCAAATTATCTTTGGTGGCCCATTTTAGTTATTAACTAATTACCTATTTTGTTCTAGAAAGTCAAAAATACTTTCTAAGATTAATAAATCAAGATGCAGGTGTAAATGTTACAGTAGGAAGAAAAATGAGTATCATCAGTAAATTAGTTAAAATATGTTTAAAAGAGCGAAGAAACTGCCCTTGTTAACAGTGTGATCAGGTCGAGTCATTAGGGAATCCAGCAGGCAGGGACATTTGGATCCAACCCTCTAGTCTCTAATAAAGAGAACTGAGAACTGCTCTCTAGAGAATGAAATGTGAACAATGTTAATTCATTATAACCTTATTCTTAAAGAAGAACCTTCCACAGTGTCTGCCTCTAACTGCCTACCTGCTTTCTCTCTGTCAAAATATGAAGGGGAGGTTACCCGCTCGTGTGACCTGGGAAAGTACGCACACCTCAGTCAGAGCGAGCATTCAAGGAGTAGGCCTGCGGGGGACAGATGTATGAGACCATCAGGGAACTCATGCCAATTGCCTATGCTAGTCAACACAAATATGGACAAACAAGGAGTAAGAGAAATCTTTGAGTGAGAAAAGTTTTTATATTATAGGTTTCTTTTTCCTTCTCTATCACAGTGCATGATTAATACTCTAAATTCTGGTTATCTGTTTTCACTTTTTCAAAAATTAGCCCGTTATAAATTCAAAGAAGACCTTATCATATTTCAAAATTTAAATACACACTTTAAAACTTGGTGACATAAAAACAATAATAATTATAAAGCTAACAAATTAAATCGTAGAAAATAGATGAGTTTGAAAAAAAATTTCATTTTCTCTTATCTTTCATACTGTAAAGCCAATGTGTAATTTCAATAAAATCAAGAAAAATGGATGAAAGTATAAGCCTTAAAATCCTTATGGAAACCACTAGACATTTTTTTTTAAAAGTGATAATAAAGCAAAAGAAATAACAGAATCTAGAGCTGGGAGATGGAAAGAAGAATGAAATAGTGTTTAGTCTCCCAAATTACTTACTTTTCATACTGATAAGTTAATAGATATTGTTAAGAATTGCCAATTCCAGTAATTGGCATATGTGTGTGTGTGTGTGTGTGTGTGTGTGTGTGTGTGTATACATATAATTACAATTGTAATATTTAAATAATAACAAAAATGAAAAAAGTTACCAATAGAACAATTTAAAATAGAAACTTTTGAAGTGTGGAGATGTGTGGATAGTATGTGTGTGTGTTTGTGTGTGTTTCTAAATTTTTCATTTTATTTATTTATTTATTATTATTTATTTAATTATTGAGACAGAGTCTTGGTGTGTTGCCCAGGCTGGAGTGCAGTGGTGTGATCTCGGCTCACAGCAGCCTCCACCTCCTGGGTTCAAGCGATTCTCATGCCTCAGCCTCCCGAGTTGCTGGGATTACAGGTGCACACCGTCACGCCCAACTAATTTTTGTGTGTGTGTGTATTTTTAGTAGAGACGAGGTTTCACCATGTTGGCCAGGCTGGTCTTGAACTCCTGACCTCAGGTGATCCACCTGCCTCAGCCTCCCAAAGTGCTGGGATTACAGGTGTGAGCCTCCACACCCGGCCAATTTTTCATTTTATACCACTCTAGGTAGTTAAAAATATTAAATCATACACATAACTTCCAATAATTTTAAAATGAATCTTTATACAGACAAAGGATTACTGTTCAAATCAATAACTAACTACATCTACATGTGCTGATATGGAAAGAGGACTACAATATATTAATAAAGAAAATGAAAACATAATACATATAATTATGTATATTATAGATTCCAAACATGTAAAAATAGAGGGTATGCCTATATGTTTGTATTAATCAATGCCTAAAAATATCCAGACAGGGAAACACCAAGCGAATAACCGTGACTATTTAGACAGCATTTTATTTTGTATTTCTCTGTATCGTTTATATAAATTTTTCACTACTTCAATGCATTGATAATATAATAAAATTTTATTAGTAAAAACCATTGATATCCTAGATGATTTGGTTGGCAAGATATCTTACTTAATTTAATTTACTCTGAACTCCCAATATTCAGGTAAGAAGCTATGTGGGTATAGGAATTCTCTGTGCCTTGCTTGCTTCTCTAATCTCAGCCTCCAGGCCAGGTTAACCCCTATACCCATTATAAAATCTCTGCAAATATTTCTGTAGTGAGTTAATGAATGTCACAGATTACCTTAATATAATAGGTGTCATATAGTAGGTGTGCTAAAATATGTTAAAACTTTGTTTTGTTAAATGGTCTATGTGAACCAGTAAGAATTAATAGCTTTGAATAATAAAATTTGAAAATTGTTCAGAGATAGCAATGTGAGCGATGGCTGATAAAAAAAAAACTTTCTTCTATTTTATGTTAAAAATTACCTATTTGTATATATGTTCCTTTTTTACATTAAAAAGCTATAAAAAATTAATGTGATTGTTCTGGTTTAACCCGAACATTCTCATTTATGACTTTTATATTTTTCTCCATGACATATACCTGCTGTCTTTGTGGTTCGTATACTTTAGAGAATCGGAGTTCTCTAAAATGGATATACATTTCCTAAAGCTTCTTCATTATCATCTTTCATATCAGTAAAGCAGCAGCAGAAATCTTTGCTTACTTTAGGTTTCTGAATGCTAATATGTAGAATGATGTTTCTTTTCTGTAAGTCCTATTACTACAATTTTTTTTTAGTATGCGTATATAATGGCATTTACTTCCTCAATTAATTTCATTGTAAATGCACTAAAAGTTGTGTCAATGAAGTCATTCTAAATATCTTTAATAGACAATAAGCCTCAGTCATGATCAGAATGAGGAAAAAGGAGGATGTGCACATGGACTAACTTGATGGTTATGGCTTCCGATGAGTTTCAGTTTCCCTTCAGGGTTTGGACTAAAGCTGAAAGCAATAGTATTCAAGATGCTTAAGTTTCTCCTTGCTCTGATGTGGCTGTATGCAAATCAGCTGTGTTACTGGCAGGACTAGCATTCCACAGAATGATGGTGACCATAATACAGAACCCTATAGAGTGGGGTCTGGAAGTCTTCAGGCAGAAGAGAGCTTGATTGGCCATCATTGAGCTTTTGTATTGTATTAATGAAGAAAAAGTGATCAATCTATTGTAGCAGACATAGTTAATGCTTCCTTCAGATCCCAAGTACAACGTAACAGAGCTGCCTTCCATATTTGGATGATGGTGATGAGAGGAAAATTGGAAGAATAATGATCTGTCTCAAATGGGAAAGCTATGATAAAAAAGGAAACATTTAAACATTTTTGCTTTGTTATAAATAAAATTGTCGACCCAATAATGGACTGTTGAATGGCTTGTTTAAATGCAAAAATTTAGTGAAGTATTCATGAAATATGATAATATGCCCCTTAGTTTCACAAGCATAATATGACAGGAAAAATAACCTTTCGTCTCCATTTTAGAAATGAGATATAAGTAACATATTATAAATTTGTCCTAGTTCAAGGGTGTGACACTTAATAGATGTACATATTGGCAATTTGCTTAGTACATTATCATTTACTGTCACTTTTTTAATTAGAATGTGATCTTCCATTGTCTTTAATCTATTTACATCATGGATGACAAATTTCTTTCCCGTAAAGCAAAGTCTTTATTTATCATAAGACAATTTTTACCAAAATTATTACACGTTGAAGGGGGAAATCATAAGTGGGATCATTTAGCTTTTGAATTTTCAGACTACCTGGCATCTTTAACACAATAATAAAACATATTTTAAGTGACTGATATTTGCACATTTGCCTTCTCAAAAACATTCTTCATTTTGCTATTTACCATAAATCTATTATTATTTTACCATTAATTTTGGAACCATGCCATGAAAAGTTTCATTAAATTTACGTTCTGTTTATGTATGCAGCTGAAACTTCCCTGCAGGCTGTAATTCAATGTTTCTAGTCAGCACTGAAGGCGGGAGTCCCCTCCATAGTTTTTACATTGGCATATGCATCTCCTTACCCATAGAAAGATTGTTAAAGCAAATAGTTCTACTGGTAAGCAGGGATATTTGTAGAGGTGCTCTGGGAATTGGAATGGTGGAGGAGAGAGATGGAAAACCTAGAATGAGAAAGTCTAAACTGCCTTTTAGGGGGAAAAAGATGGTTTTGATGGGATATATGACGCCTTGCCATCCATTTCTGCTGGGAATATAACAAAAAGTATATTTAGATGATGTTTAGGTAGTGAAACTTTGTTTAAATATTTCTGATTGGATTGTCAACTTAATGGTGTGATCGTCTGGTACTGATGCCAGGGTGAGATTGTGAACTCAGCATGATGTTTGTCAAAGTGAATGCTACTCACTGTTAGGTGGCATCTTTAGCTTTATTTTAGAGGTTTAGTGTGGAGTAAATGTAACCACAGTTGTATTAATCCTTTCTTTATGTGTTTTATGTTTATTTCACTGAGTTTGTTTTTTTAAAAATCTCTATTTTGAACCTAACTTCAACCCTTTAATCTCCTAAGACCTTAAAATCATGGTATATTATTTGATTGCATATGTACTGTCATTTTAGTATTTTTAGGAACGATACATCCTCATCTCCAAAATGCTCCATCATTTCTAGTAGTTTGCTTAGTTCTTACATGTACATAATAATAACCAACATTGATTGGACATAGTATGTGTTAGAAACCATTATAAGTGTTTTATGTGTACTAAGTAATTTATTCCTCAGTAAATCCCTATGATTTCAAAACTGTTATATTCACAATCTTACAGATAAAAACTTGCAGCACTGATAGATTTTTTAAAAAACAACAAAGAAACTTGATCAAGATTACCCAGCTGGGAAGTAGAGAAACTGAGGTTTAAATTCAGGTAGCTTGATTCCAGAGACATTGCCCTGAAACTTAATCATAGAGCTTTGATATTTAAAAGTAAACTGTTTCTTGGAAAGGTGACCTTAAATGTAGTTATTTGACATTATTTATGCTTCAAAATGAATGATCTGAAAGAAGGCTTTGATGTTCATAAACCTGACACTGGAAGAGAGATCGCTCTTTGGGGAGGAAATATGATGAAGAACTGAGATGCTGGAATCTTATAAACATGAGACCCTTACTTCAAAATTTTCATTAGAAAATTGTAAACACTTTTGTAAACACTTTATTCTGCTATTAACCACATGGGCCTGGAGACTGAGAAGTGGAAGGCACCAGGCAGCCTTCCTCTTTAACTAATTCTACTTCAGCAGGGTTAGATCTGCACAGTTGAATCAGCCCCCTAAAGGAAACAGACACCTGTGACCACATCTGCTTCTTTCCCTTGAGCCTGACACCTGTTCTTTCATCAGGGTACTTCTGTAGTTTGGGAGGATGTGGTTGAAAGAATATATTTGTGAATTGCAAGCAGGTAATTAAGGTAGCTCAGTACCTTGAACATTTCTGATGTTAGGAGCAGGCATTTGAAAACAGTAACGACAGTAATTAGATAGGTAGTGATTCTCGCTTGAACCCGAGAGGCGGAGGTTGCAGTGAGCTGAGATTGCGTCATTGCATTCCAGCCTGGGCAACAAGAGTGAAACTCCATCAAAAAAAAAAAAAAGGCAGTGATTCCTTTCCTGCATTATTTATTATTTACCTGTTAGAAACTAATGTATGTCTCTCTGTAAATGCATGAGTTAGAAAATAAACGAATAAATGAATGAGAGAGACTAGTGATATTTTGTTGAGAAATTGGGCATATGTTTGCTATAATCTATTATAAGCAAAACTATTTTAGAATTGAATTTTTGCCAGTTGACTATATACAGTTGATTTTATATTCTCAACTAAGTTTACATCAATATCAAATTTGAAACCTCAGCGGCATCCAATTGATTTGTTGGTTTTAGACAAAAAGAAATCTCATGGAAGAAGTTGTGCCTGTGTTCTCACATAGCCACTGAAGAGACCAATTTTTCAATAAAGCCATGTTTTCTGATTTATATATTCATTAGGTTGGCAGTGGAGATTTATGTAATTGTAGGGTTAGTTATACAGCACCCTTTTGGGGATGGTCATCCTTTTGTCATTAGAAGCGATAAGGTTGAAATTGTTCCATAAAGATAAAGATGTTTCTAACATACTTATGGGGAAGAAGGGGCAAAGATGGAAAAGAGTTACAAATGTAAGGATTATACCATTCAGAATTGTAAGTCTGAATCTGTATCTTTGAATGTGTATGGCTTAAAACAGCCATAAACGGCGTAGTAGTATTTTCCAACAGCACAGTCTGTCTGTCTGTACTCCTAGGAAGATCGAGCAGCACATTAAGGATAATTTTCCTGATCAACTAAGCATTCTTAAAACTAATTTATTTTATGTAGATAAATTTTAATTTAGATAATTTTATTTAGATAAAAAATATCAAATAAAATTTAAAATGTAACCCTCTCCTAACCAAAATATGCAGAGATGATATCAGATTACAGCGCAGCAATCAGTTAATTTTCTCTCCAAAATTTAGTTTCAGCCGAGCAACAAATGTGTTCCCTGTATTGATACAGAAAGTAGAGGCAATCTTTGCCTATAGCTTGATTTTATACTCGTTATATTAAATAAAGAGAAATGTGCATTTTTCTGTATTGGCTAATTTAGAATGATTTGCACAAGGTTAAAATACAGAGTTACTGGAACTGGCAATTTGTGTTACTTATAATACGGTTCTGACTTTTATTATCTTTGATAGGTAAATTGAGCTTTAGAGTAGTTACTTTATGAATAATTCTTTTTCAAATCTAAATATTGAGAATCTGTTTTCCGTAAGTCAAATAACTATACCAGTTTTTAAAGAAACATATAATGTTGGTATGTTCTCTAACCTCATGGCATGTTAGTAAATTAAAATATTATTTAATTAATATTAATTATCAGACAATATCTTATAAGCAATAAAAGGGTGATTTATCATCATTATATGATAGTGGTGATGAAGGCTACATTCCAATTACTCTTTCAATTGTAGTAATACAGGCACGTTTGTCCCCTACAAAAATCACTTGAAGAGGCATAGTAAGAGGAACATGTGATAGGTTGGGAAGTTTAAAATCTACTTACTAAAAATAAATGATTGTATAAATATTTTCAAAGTGAGGTAGGCTATTGCTTTTTTTTGTTGTTTGAATTGAATATTGGATTTGCTTTAGATATAACAGCTACAGCTCCATAGGAGAATGTTCTCATGTGGCTTATTGCCTTTAAAATAATTTACTTGAAAATCTTAATCTCCACTAAGAAAATAGCCCAGATCTTCTATATATCTTAAATATATTACAAACCTGTAACTTTTAAATATTTCCCAGTTATATTAGTCCATGCCACCCAATTTATATCTATGGCTTTCATTCATGCGAAGGAAAAGGGTAACTGTTGGGGAGTTTTGAACTTTCCAGCATTTACAGAATCCTAGTGGGCTGATTACTTAGTGGAGGGAGAAGCAAGGTGAGTAGGTGAGTATGGGCATGAGAGAAAGTGAATATGAGAAGTCATGGGAATTGGATGACCAAGATGTTAGGGAAGCTATTGAAGGCAGTACTATTTTAATTGTTTTATCTATATGTGTTCAATCAACAATTATGACTATATTGATATAATTCAGAGACTGAAAATTACTGTGGTTTAGCCACCCAGATAGTCTGGCAAATATGGACTATAACAGGGTTTGTGTGGTAGATAATTGTTTTGAAAAATTAGTATGCGGTAAGTCTCAGAATAAAGTTACACTGACTACTATTCATTCATTGGTGAATAAAAAGGCACTTAGACATCTTGTGTTCCTCCTGGTCCAGGTTTCTCCACCTTGGGTAGAGAGTAAAATAGTTCCGCTTATAGTGAAAGGAGGGATTCAACTGGAAATCTGAAAGGGCTGACTGCTTAGAAGTTCTAGATAAAGAAAGTCTACACTAGTGGCTCCCAAGCTTCACTGGGCATATTAATCTTTTGTAAAAATCTAGACTTTACTGGGGCCCTATTTCCAAAGAATCTGATTCACTAGGTCATAGGATGCAACATCTGAAATTTTAACAAGCATCTCAGGTGGTCTAAGGCTAATGTTTCATGTCTCTAGTTGAGCTTAAACCCACAATATTTACATGAGGTACTTAAAACGTAGGGAGAGAGCAAGAGAGACAGAGAGACAGACAGAGAAAGAGAGAACAAAGAGAGAAATAAAAACCTTGGAAACACCCTGAAATGGACTCTAAGGCAAAAGTTATCAGTAAGTTTTCAAAAAGTATAAGGTACTGTCTCTTCTCTACTTCAGTGCTATTTTTCATATTTTGAGTATATTTTACTAAATGATATTCTGTACTTTTAAGGAACGTAGTAATAGATCAGAAAAAGTTAATTCCAACTGCAGAAGATATTATTAAGCTACATCATAATTTTTAAGTACAGATAAATGGCAAATAGCATTAAATCGTAACTTTGTAGTTTAAATGGCAGAATCATGCACTGCTAGAAAGAAATAAAAATAATACCTTTCAATTAGGAATTGTTCCTGTTTGACAAAAATGATCTATTTTTCTTAACACAGAAATTAATATATGCCTTTAAAACAAGTTCTACATATAAAATATTAGTAAGGAAATCCATAAACTTAATGAAAATGATAAATAATCTTTAGCTTTGTGAGAGGATAATATTTTGGATTGCATATGCATGCAAACTAATGGCCTATGGCAAAGGCTGTTTGGTTTTATTCCCTGGACATCAGGAACTTAGTAGTCTTTCATTTTAAGAAAAACTGAAGGTCTCTTTAAATCTATACCCCAAATCTACCATTAAGAGGACAGTTTTTCTGTATTTGAAGTAAGAAATGGGTGAAAATATCTGTCTGTAGGAAGCCGCGTTTGCTGGTGTTCAGTAAGCTAACCTAAGTCATTAACGTAAACCCAGGCTTCTTGGTGTAGAAAAAGAAATTATCACAGGTATTGGGAGACATATAGCACAAAAGAGAGTATTTCCTTCAACTTCTACTCCCCAATTTTTTTTTACTGGCTTTTACTGGAATTAAAATACGTATCATACAAACGAGGCTTTAATTCATTGTCTCTTTGACTGAAATTTTTTTTGCTGTTTGCATCAGATGTTCAACAGAGGACAAATTACAGTTTCAGACTGTATCAAGAATTCCAGCAGGCAGAGGCATCTGATTCAGATAAATTGAGCACACATTTGAAAGAAAGTCTTTTATTCTAGACACGGCTGACTTCATTGCTAGCTGTGATGTTCAGCAATAGATCTAGAGGCTGGAAGACAGGAAATGCTGACCAGTACAAATGCATTTCAGTGTGTGAAGTATGCTAGATTATCAGAAAGTATATTTAGAGAAAGCCTTCCTAGGTTTTAATAGAGATCCTTACTTTTGTGTCAAATAATGTAATTATTATACATGTAATGAATATACATGTTACCATTATCTCTTCTAATCTGTTATTAAGTTGCATATATTTTGCCATTATATTTATATTATTTAAAATCTCTGTTTTAAAATAAATTCATTTACATATATTTCCTCTTGCTTTCAAATCCAACAACTATGAATTCCATGAAATTCAGGGCTGTATCTTCACAAAAACCTAATAAAGTACATCTTCCCTAGATGGTGCTTAATGACTAAGTGTTGAAAGAATAAATACTTGCTCAGTTTGAGGCAGCCTGGGAAATTAAAAAGAACTAGAAAAACAAATGGCCTGGAAGCTGGTTTTAGATAACAAATTTATCACCAAATTTATCTCAGAGTTTTCTGACAGTTTCAACAAATAGGGGGCTGTTTTCATTTTGGTTTTGACTGTTCAGTAAAAGGAGCATCCAGGATGATAAATTTATCTGGTTTTGAATTTAAGAATGTATCAACAGAATGGTTTAAAAGAGAGGTAAATATAATAGACTATCATTCTCTTTCTGAGTTTCTTAATTTATATTTGGTGATTGATTTGATGGTTGATGATTTGGTGGTTGATGCAAAAATTATAACATTCATTGTGGTGCTTAATACATACAGAGAAAGTACACTGTGATCGAATTAAAAATATCTGTTTGGTCTCTGCCTCCCGTTCCTGGCACAGAGCTACTAAAACTATTGTGAAGTCCTGATGCACTTAGCATCTTATACTCCAATATTTGGTCTTTGAACCCATTTCTTGACACAGAACTCCTAATACCTTAGAATTTCCTAGGTGATATGAGGGTCCTTTGTTCTAATGAGGCAGCTCTTGGTAGACTCCTGGATGGAGGCTGGTGACCAGAAAGACCAAGCCATAATTAAGAGCTTGAAACTTTCAGCCCCACTATCCCATTCTCCAGGAAGGGGAGGGAAGCTTGAGTTAATAATAGGTTATGTCTACACGATGAAGCTTCTATTAAAAATTCCTGAACTACAGGGTTCAGAGAGTTTCTGGGCTGCTGAACATGTGATGATGCAGGGAAGATGATGTGCCCCGAAGAGGCTAGAAGCATCACACCCCTTACCACAGACTTCACCCTATGTGCCTCTGTATCTGGCTGTTGATCTGTATTATTTCTTATATACTTTATAATAAGCCAGTAGATGTGAAAAAAAAAAGATGTATTAAGCTGGAATAGAGTTGCAAATGTATGATTTTTTTCAAAAAGGACAAATACAATCTTTATATTTTTTGTATTAGCCCTCAATGATAACAGGAAGTATGAAATTAAATGTTTACTCAGTGAAGATTTTACATTGAGGAGCCACTAGACGTAGACAGATCTTGATCTTTCTTTTCCTAGGGCTTGGCAAAATTCCTGGCACCTAAAAGCATCTCAGTAAATGTTACTTGAATGGAAATATTTCAAGCTCAATTAAAAATCAAGTTGAAGATATTTCACTGGTTTTAATCCTCTGAAAGATAGCATAGCTCTACTGGTGGCTAAATTTATAATCCCTGAAACCTACAACAAGGCCATGCCTGGAACACAGTCTTGATGATACATCAAGAGTGACTCCCAGCTGGCTGGAGCCTGCATATTCCTGTTTTGGTTCTTTTTCCTCTAGTAGAATGGTCTAGACAGAAGCCATAGGAACAGGCCTGGGTACTGGAGTTAAGGTGTGATATGTCCAGTCATTGTCTTGAGCCAGGAGTGTTTAGGACACTGTTTAGGATACAAAAATTTTTAAGATTTGGGTGACATTCAAGATAACATGAAATATTTATTATCATAGGACCTTTCAATTTCAACCATTCCTAAGAGTTAGCTGGAATTCACGAGAATAACATCTTTGTTTATAATTTAAATAATGAAGACTGGTTGGATGACCCACCGTGAGGAGGGGAGTCAGGGCTAGCTGCAGTGAAGGTAGGTGGGTCACGAGAGATGCACTGGAAAGCATGCATCTCATGGGCAAGAGTATTGGAAGTTGCCTCCCTCTCGTGGACTGAGAGAGGACAGGGTAGCCAACTAAATTCCTTGGTAAGTGGCAGGCACATGTCTAAGGCAAACAGGCAGGAGGACAATTTGATTTGACTGACTGACTGACTAGCTATTTAGTCTAAATTGAGCATGTGGACAATAAAAGGTTTTCTAATGCATCCCCAGTGTGGGCCTATGCTAGTGATTGAACAAATGTAATTTAGACTGCAGTGTAGTCTGAACTAAAATGGGTCAAAAAAATCTAGAATGGCAAATAGCTTCTTGGCCATGTTCCCTGTTTTTCTTCAGGCACTAGAAAAATGCAAAAAAAAAAAATGACCACTGGATTTTTCCAGTGATCTTGACAAAACAAAGTTTTGTGTTAAACAGAAAATTTATTCTGCTTTTACTATAGAAAAGACTTTGGTGTGAGTTTGTGTGTCTTTGTGCATGCAAATGCCCCTGAAGCATCTTAGTTCCCTCAGGCTAAACCGAGGCCCCACATCACAGGATTTTTTAGTGTTTAAAGTAAGTTAAAGTTTCTTCAGGGCTATAAGAATGACAGCTTTTCTTTCTCACTGAGGTCCTGCCGACTTGCTTCAAGGATTTTAGTGTTTAATTTCTATCTAGCTTTTCTAAATGTAGTTTTGAAGTGGATCATAAAGCTTTTAATCTACTAAGTATCCATAGTTTATTTTTCAATGCAAAGGGCTTTCATTTGAATAATATCTGGAACCTCTCCCCACCCCCATTTTGACAGCTTTGTTTTTTGTTGTTTATTACGTAAGGAGACACAGAGGGGATAATAGGACAAGCAGATGAAAAAGGATGTGAAATGATCTTAGAGTTTGATGATATAATGTCACATACACAGTAATTACTGTGGAATGTCCCCAGTGCCCAAGGTCAATTGGGGCTGGCACATGAAGGAACTCAATAACTACTTGCTAAATGCAGGGATGCATGTATGATGGATTTTTTGTTCGTTTGTTTGTTTTTGAGACCGAGTCTCACTCTGCTGCCCAGGCTGGAGTGCAGTGGCGCTATCTCAGCTCACTGCAACCTCTGCCTCCCAGATTGAAGTGATTCTCATGCCTCAGCCTCCCAAGTAGCTGGGATTACAGGTACATGCCACCACATCGGGCTAATTTTTGTATTTTTAGTAGAGGTCGGGTTTCACCATGTTGCCCAGGCTGGTCTCGACTTCCTGACCTGAAGTGATCCATCCATCTCAGCCTCCCAAAGTGCTGAGATTATAGACGTGAGCCACCGCACCTGGCCTGATGAATTTTTAAATATTGTATTTTTAAGCTAAGAAGATGATTTTTGAAAAATATTCTCTGTCAGTATAAGAAAAACTAACATAACTATTTGAAGTTATAAGTAGAAAGCATTTAAAAGACAGAAGCATGTGTAATTGCAGATTTTTGGGGGATATTAACATAAAACAGGAAATTATTTAAAAATTTTATTGTATTTCAGTGTGGATTTATTATTATTTTTTAGTAGTAGCAGGTGGTTTATGCATTTTGCATACATTTTTGTAGTAGTCTTTCAATCAAGTTAGAATGGCCTGATCATCTGTAAAAGCTTCTTCTCTTAATTGTCATCATCTCATTTCGGATATGGTATTCCTTCAGCTGCACAGCCTGTCTCTTGGACCAGAGACCTTGGACAGTGATGGTTATGGGCTGAACTGTTTCCCAAGAAAGTCATATGTTGAGTACCTAACATCCACTACCCCAGAATGTGACTCTATTTAGAGATAGGACCTCTAAAGAGATAATTAAGGTAAAATGAGGTCATATGTATAGGCTCTAATCCCATATGACTGGTGCCATTATAAGAAAATGAGAGTAGGATATAGACAACACACAGACCAAGGGGCAGCCATGTGAGGACACAGTGGGACGATGGCCATCTGTAAGCTAAAGAAAGAGGCCTCAGAAGAAACCTAACCTGCCAACACTTGATCTTGGACTTCCCAGCCTCCGGAACAGTGAGAAAATAAATTTCACTTGTTTAAGCCACCCAGTCTGTGGCATTTTGTTATGGCAGCACTATCAGACTAATACAGTGACTATCTTTTCTTTTTTTTTATTTTATTATTATTATACTTTAAGTTTTAGGGTACATGTATGTGCACAATGTGCAGGTTAGTTACATATGTATACATGTGCCATGCTGGTGTGCTGCACCCATTAACTCGTCATTTAGCATTAGGTATATCTCCTAAAGCTATCCATCCCCCCTCCCCCCACCCCACAACAGTCCCCAGAGTGTGATGTTCCCCTTCCTGTGTCCATGTGTTCTCATTGTTCAATTCCCACCTGTGAGTGAGAACATGCAGTGTTTGGTTTTTTGTTTTTGCGATAGTTTACTGAGAATGATGATTTCCAATTTCATCCATGTCCCTAGAAAGGACATGAACTCATCATTTTTTATGGCTGCATAGTATTCTATGGTGTATATGTGCCACATTTTCTTAATCCAGTCTATCATTGTTGGACATTTGGGTTGGTTCCAAGTCTTTGCTATTGTGAATAGTGCCGCAATAAACATACGTGTGCATGTGTCTTGATAGCAGCATGATTTATAGTCCTTTGGGTATATAGCCAGTAATGGGATGGCTGGGTCAAATGGTATTTCTAGTTCTAGATCCCTGAGGAATCACCACACTGACTTCCACAATGGTTGAACTAGTTTACAGTCCCACCAACAGTGTAAAACTGTTCCTATCTATCTTTTCATATTGGGCAGTCAAGAGACTTTCCAGTCTCATCCTGGAGGATGACTGGGCTGTCAGCTATTCCCCTTTAGCTGGGTTCTAACTGCTTTTTGTTCCACAGACCTGTTAGGTGGTCTGATGAATCCTACAGATCCCTTCTCAAAGTGATGTTTAAATGTATAAAATAAAATACATAAACTTAACAAAGGGAACCAATTTTATGGAAGTACAGTTTTCCGAATATTTTTTACATGTAAGGCTTAAAATTATATGGGCATCCTTATTAGCCAGTGAATAATAACATCTAGCAAGGGAATATAATTTTAATAATATTTGGGGCTATAATTATAATATAATATGAAAATATCTGTGGTTTCTATTAATGACAAAGTCACAAGTACTATTTATCTTACTGTGGTTTATTTCCAACGTTCAAAATGGAAGACAATGAAAATTTTCAATTAGAGGTTAGTGATGATAAACATATAATTTTCCCCCTCATCCAAGTTCCACAGACTAAAGTTAAGAATCCTTGTCTTAGAGAAATAATAACAGCAGATCTCCACTATATAAAAAGCTTAGGATTAGAGACCACTAAGTAAAATGTACATTTTGGGTGATAAATTTGCATAGATCTATTCTATCTCTTAATCATTTCTCTTTGTGACTAGTGATATGTATTTGCAAGGAAGTGAAAAGAAGGAAGTAATCTGAGATTAGGGATAGAGAAAACCTAACCTAAGCCCTAGGACTGTTGCCGTTTATGACTAGTGGATTTTTGAAGTGCTTAGGTGGAGATGTGGGCTACAGGCTTTGCAACTACTTATGTTTAGTAACCTTAGAAAGTCTTTAGGCTTTTGGTTTTCAAAGCAATATACTATTGGGGGTATAAATCACATCCCCTTTGTTACTCCTGTACCAGAGCAAGGAATTTTTCAGAAGCCTCTTCACTTCCTGTCAGACTTTGCCATTCGTGACATACCGTGGATAGGAACAGCGTAGAAGGTGTTTGACCACTGCGGACGTTGAACGTGTGTTTTGGTGAGTCAGTATAAAAACTGAAGCCATGGCAGTTATTATGTCTACACATGACGGTGACCCTCTGCCATCTGAACTTTACTTGCCAGGTAGAATCTGTGTCTGGAGCCTTAATTTGTAAGATCTGTGCTCAAGTCCTGACTCTACCACTGGACACTGAATATCTTTCACCTTTAGTCTATTCACTTGTAAAAGGGATATAATAAAAATACCTGTTCTGCTTTCTAAAAATATTTGTTTAAAGCACAAAACGTAGTGACACATGCAAAAGCCATTAAATGTAAGTGGTGAAGTGCAATGCTAATGTAAGGCAATAATACATTTCAAATAAACATAGTGAACATTATACTAGAAACTTCAAATTAATGTAGCAAGACTTATTATTTATTCAAAATAATTTTGAACAAAAAAGTACCATTATTTTTAAATGAGAAAATATTATGATTTTAAACCTCTATTAATAAAAACAGAATCCTCATAATACCGTACTTTTTTAAACAGTTATGCTTTCAATTAGGCTTATAATATTAACAGGATAGAGACCCTAGATGTAAGGAAGCTTCTTCCTCTCTGAAGTTCTAGCAAGAAATCAGCACTTCAGTTGAACATTTTATCTAATCTAATGACAGTTTTTATTTTCACATGATTAGGAAGCAACCTCAGATACAACTTTGTAAATGAAATATAACTACTCAGAAAGAAGTTAGGAGATGCTTACAAAGAGTTTAGTGCTGGTCAGGCTGGGGTAGATAAGAGTTTTAAAAGCTTAACACGTGCCTTAAAAGCCTCTCAAAAAAAATCCCTGAGAAAATTTTAAAACTGAAGATAATGATTGATGAATGTGATAAGATTCTAAGTATAGCAATAGTGATAAAGAGTTAAAAAATCAAACTGATTCTCCTGGAAGGCAGTAACATATTTAAAAATGTCAAGTTGGTAGGGGTTCTTAAAGGAAACAAGATGTATAATTTTTGAACAGTAGGTTATGATGGCTGTGGAAGTGGTAATTTTGACAGTGCATTTGTGGTGGTTGAGTCGGAACAGGTCAATTAGCTTTTACAAAATGCGTTTTGCCTTAGTAACTTAACCACCGAATATTTATATATCATAGTTTAAAAGATTTGGGTATGCTTCATTTTACTTTAAAAATTTAGCAAGATTTAATTAATTCTAATTAATTAAAATAATGTTCAGGGTTTGTTTGTTTGCATTCATCAAATTGAAACACTTCTTGCAATTCAGAATAATTAATGAGGAGACTAAATTCAACAATAATTACAGATTTTTAAAGGGAAATTGTTGGTTTACATTGCTGTGTGAAAAATATGGAGCACTGCTAAAAATAGTATGGTTTTAAAAGCTATTCTATGATTCCAGAGCTGGGGCAGGAAAACATAAGATGAGCCTGGGGCATCTTTTGTTGCCAGAAAATAAAAATGTGCTAAAAGAGAAAAATGGGGCATTTCAAAAAGGCTTAGACACTAATGGGAAAGAGCTCCCAGTGGCCAAAGTTGGAACAACTTAAACAACATTATAAATAGCATAAACAAAAACATAAAATAAGCAAATAGAAAATTTTGGATTAAACTAAAAAACTAAAATAAATATCTATGACTACATACTGACGAAAATATATAGGCGAACAAATGCATAAATGCCATGGAAGTGAGAACTCTTCATTACCAAGGAATTGCAAAGAATTAATACAGAAAGAATGAGGGAAATAGAAAATCAGCATTTGGACACCAAAGTAATAATTGCTTTAGCCAAGTGGATATTCAAATTGGTGAGTAAAAGTTTAAATAAGAATAGGATATTTGCATAGTCCCCAAGTATCTCGCTCCCAAAATGGGTAATAACAAAGGAACAAATAACCGTACAATGTTGAATCTTGGCAGACACTACATTAACCAAGTGATCAATTTTAATTACTAGTACTATCTATGGATATCACGTACCTTCTCATATGATGTACAGAAAAGGGCACAGGACCTCTCTGATATCCTTGCCAACAATAACTAAACTCATCCTAATAATGAGAAAACATTAGATAGACCAAATTATGGGACAGTCCATGAAATTTCTGGCCATTATTATTCAAAAACTTCAGAGACATAAAAGACAAGGAAAGACTGAGAAACTGTCAGAGACTGGAAGAGACGAAGGAGACATCACAACTAAATGAAATGCAGGGTCCCAGATTGAATCCTAAAACAGAAAAAAAAAAGTGAAAAAAACCGTGCAGAAACTTGAATAAGTTGTGTACTCTAGTTAATATCAGTAGTATTGTATCAGCGCTAACTTCTTAGTTGTGATAAATAGGCTATGGTTATGTGAGGTGCTATCATAAAGGGAACCTGGGTGAAAGGCATGTGGGAACTTTCTGTACTATTTTTGCCACTCTTCTATTAAGTCTAAAATTATCTCAACATTAATTTTTTTAAATAAAAGCTTTTATAATAAAATGTACATATCCAATTTTAAGATAATAGCTAACATTTATGTAGCAGTAATGTACAAGGCATTGTTACAAATGCTTTACATATATTGACTGATATAATTTCTGCAATAGTAGCTGCCATTAACATCACCATTTTATAGAAGAGAAAACTGAGGCAAAGAGAGAGAGTTTACAGTAGAGCTGGGACTTCAACCTGGAATTTTAGTTCTGGAATATGTACTCTTAGCTACTGTTATATGGTCTTTAAATTAACTGACTTACCTCTAGGGAATACAGTTACCATAATAATGTTACTTTAAACAACTTGGGAATTATTTATTTATTTATTTTTTATCTTTTTGAGATAGAGTCTTGCTCTGTCACCCAGGCTAGAGCGCAATGGTGCGATCTCAGCTCCCTGCAACCTCTGCCTCCTGGGTTCAAGCGATTCTCCTTCCTCAGCCTCCCACGTAGCTAGGACTACAGATGCACACCACCATGCCCGGGTAATTTTTGTATTTTTAGTACAAACAGGGTTTCACCATGTTGGTCAGGCTGGTCTCCAACTTCTGACCTTGTAATCCCCCTGCTTCGGCCTCTCAAATTGCAGGGATTACAGGCGTGAGCCACTACGCCAAGCCAAAATATGCATAACATATAATATTGTTTTGCAGCAGGCTTTTTCATTAAACATTATATCATAAATACCTTTCTATATCTATAAAAATCTTCTGCATTATTTTTAATATGAAAAAATTTAATTCCTTGATTATATAAGACTTCGTATAATCAAGTATCTTTTTGAAAAATTGGCTCGATTATCTCAGAAAAAATACTGCTATGAAGATCATTGTGTACAAATTCTTGTGTCATTTTCCATTCACACATTCATGCATTTATCTGTCTTTTATTTGTTCATATAAATGAATATAAATATATATACTTATATATGTGTATATATATATACATACATATATAAGTTTGTAGATATATATATTTAACCTACTGTGCTTCAGGCTCTGTGTAGGTGCTAGGGATATAGCAGAGAAGAAAACCATTATCCCTTGCACTAAGGATCTCATATTTCACAGGATAAATTCCTGGAAATGGAATTGCTGGATTAGGAGTTATGTGGATATTTACACCTTTTGACTCACTCGGCATATTGTTGCCTAAGAAAGTGGTGGAAATTGGCAGTTCCGTCAGAAATGTTTTATTGAGGCTGGGCGCGGTGACTTATGCCTGTAATCCCAGCACTTTGGGAGGCCGTAGCATGTGGATCACCTGAGGTCAGGAGTTCGAGACCAGCCTGGCCAACATGTTGAAGGCTTGTCTCAACTAAAAATACAAAAGTTAGCTGGGCATGGTGGCACATGTCTGTAGTCCCAGCTACTCAGGCAGCTGAGATAGGAGAATTGCTTGAACCTGGGAGGTGGAGGTTGCAGTGAGCCAAGAACACACCACTACACTCCAGCCTGGGTGACAAAGTGACACTTTGTCTCAAAAAAAAAAAAAGAAAGAAAGAAAGAAATGTTTTATTGAGTTCAGGTAAACTGATTCCTCAATACTTTTTCTCTCTGTTCTTCAGACTGAACAATTTCTATTGATCTGTCTTCAAGTTCACTGGGTCTAATGCCATCTTCAATCTGCTGTTAATCTCATCCACTGAAATTTTAATTCAGATATTGTATTTTTCAGTTCTAAAAGATTCATTTTTAAAATAGTTTCTATATTGCAGCTGACATATCTTATCATTGTATTAATGCTGAGCATGGTTTTCCTCACATCCTTGAGCATAGTTATAATAGCTGTTTAAAATCCTTGTCTACAAAAGTTCAACATGTGGGTCACTTTAGAATCAATTTTCATTAGTTGCCTCTTCTATTGAATATTTATGACTTTTTTCTGTTTTGTTTTTTATCTAATTTGGATTATATTCTGGGCATCATGAATGATACACTGTGGAGACTCTGGATTCAGTTATGTTCTTCCAAATGTGTGGAATCTTGAATCCTCTGGAATCTGCCCATTTGTAGTTGTTGTCCAATGTCTTCAGATAGTTTTGCATGTTTTCTAGAATTTCTAGTTGTCATCTTTGAGACAGTTGTTCCAGTAGGAGCCACTTAGCCATGATGAGAAACAAAATTTCATGTAAATGAATTCTTAAAAGCATTTCTCAAGTGTATTTTAAAATACTTTGAGCATCAGAGTATTATTTTGCAGACAGAAAATTATTTGGACATATAAGTTCTTTAAACTTTGTTTAAATTTTATTTCTTTGTAGCTATATCCTATAAGCAAGCATAGTTTTTATTTCTCATCTTAAAAATATATTGTGTGTGAAAATCCAAAAAGATTTTCTTCTTTGTAAAAGTAGATCAACCTGAAAAAAATAAACTTAGGTAAATACCTAACTTAAAGTGAGCTACAGAAGTTTTTAGATAACTTAAACTGAATGATACATGACTGAAGAAATATATAGCTCATATGTAAATTGTGTGGTTGTACAAGATAGAATGTAAAAAGAAATAAAATCAAATGTAGACCTTTTCTAGACTTGATCTTAACCAAAAGACCAAAAAAGGATGAATGTAGATGTTTTCTAACAATTTTCTTAGCTGTACCATTGCCATTTTCTTTTTACTAATTTATTTTAATTAATGAATAAAAATAATATACAGGCATAGCTCAGATATATTGTGTTTCAGTTCCAGACTACTGCAATAAAGCAAGTATTGCAATCAAGTGATTCACACACATTTTTTTTTTAATTTTCCAGTGCTTTCAAAAGCTACGTTTACCCTATACTGTTGTCCATTAGGTGTACAATATGTTTAAAAATATATATATCTTAATTTAAAAGTATTTTATTGCTAAAAATCATTAACAATCATCTGAACCTTTAAAGACCTGTAAACTTTTTTGTTCTTGCCTAAACTAAGGATCTTGCCTCAGTGTTTATGGCTGCTGACTGATCAGAGTGGCCACTGCCAAAGCTTGGGTTGCTGTTGCAATTTCTTAAAGTAAGACAACAAGGAAGTTTGCCACTTCAATTAACTCTTCTTCTCATGACAGACTTTTGTGTAGCATTCGATGATGTTTGATAGCATTTTACTCACAGTAGAACTTCTTTCCAAATTGAAGTAAATGCTTTCAAAATGTACCACAGCTAAGTTTATGCAAAATTCTAAATCTTTTATTGTCATTTCAACTATATGCACAGCATCTATACCAGGAGTGGATTGCATCTCGAAAAAAACCACTCTCTTTGCTCATTCATGATAAGCAACTCCTCATCACTTGAAGTTTTATCATGAGATTGCAGCAATTTAGTCACATCTTCAGGCTCCACTTTTTTTTTTTTCCTTTTTTTTTTTTTTTTGAGACAGAGCTTCGCTCTTGTCACCCAGGCTGGAGTGCAGTGGTGCAATCTCGGCCCACTGCAACCTCTGCCTCCTGCGTTCAGGCGATTCTCCTGCCTCAGCCTCCAGAGTAGCTGGGACTATAGGTGCGCAACACCACCCCTGGCTAATTTTTGTATTTTTAGTAGAGACAAGGGTTCACCATGTTGGCCAAGATGTTCTCGATCTCCTGACTTCATGATCTACCTGCCTCGGCCTCCCAAATTGCTGGGATTACAGGCGTGAGCCACTGCGCCCAGCCAGGCTCCACTTCTGCTCCACTTCTTTTTTTTGTTTGTTTTTGAGATGGAGTCTCACTCTGTCACCCAGGCTGGAGTGCAGTGGCGCAATCTCGGCTCACTGCTAGCTCTGCCTCCCAGGTTCACGCCATTCTCCTGCCTTAGCCTCCTGAGTAGCTAGGACTACAGGCGCCCGCCACCACACCTGGCTAATTTTTTTTGTATTTTTAGTAGAGACGGGGTTTCACCATTGTAGCCAGGATGGTCTTGATCTCCTGACCTAGTGATCTGCCCGCCTCGGCCTCCCAAAGTGCCAGGCTCTACTTGTAATTCTAGTTCTTGTTCTATTTCCATCACATCTGCAGTTGCTTCTTCCACTGAAGTCTTGACCTCTCAGAGTTATCCATGAGGATTGGAATCAACTTTTTCTACACTTCTGTTAATATTGATGCTTTGACCTCCTCCCATGAATCACAGATGTTTTAATGGCATATAGAATGGTAAATCCTTTCTAGAAGGTTTTTAATTTACTTTGCCCAGATTCGTCAGAAGAATCACGCTCTATGACATATATAACCTTGTTGAATGTATTTTTTAAATAATAAGACTTGAAAGTCAAAATTACTCCTGATCCATGGGCCGCAGAATGAGTATTGTGTTAGCAGGCATAAAAACAATAATCTCCTTGGACATCTCTATCAGAGTTCCTAGGTGACAGATGCTTTGACAATAAGCAGTAATATTTTTAAATATTTTTTTTCTGAGCAGTAGGTCTCAACAATGGCTTTTAAATATTCAATAAGCCATGCTATAAACAGATATTCTGTCATCTAGGCTTTGCTGTTCCATTTTTTGAGCACAGGCAGGGTAGATTTATCATGATTCTTAAGGGCCCTAGAATTTTTGGAGTGGGAATTGGCTTCATCTTAAATCACCAGCTGCATTAGATCTTAATGAGAGTCAGCCTATCCTTTGAAGCTTTGAAGCCGGTCATTGAGTTCTATTTAGATATGAAATCCTAGATGGCATCTTCTTCTAATATAGGGCTTTTTCATATACACTGAAAATCTGTTGTTTAGTGTAGCCACCCTCATTCACAATGTTAGCTAGATCTTCTGGATAACTTGCTACAGCATCTGCACCAGCATTTCCTGCTTCACATTGCACTTTTATGTTATGGAGGTGACTTCTTTCTTTCAATTTCATGAATCAATCTTTGCCAGCTTCCAATTTTTCTTTTGCAGCTTCATCTCCTCTCTCAGCCTTCATAAAATTGAAGAGAGCTAGGGGCTTACTGTAGATTAGGCTTTGGCTTAAGGGAATATTGTTGAAACCTTCTCCATATCATCAATAAAGCTGTTTCACTTACTGATATTTGTGTGCTTACTATAGTAGCACTTTCAATTTCCTTCAAGAACATTTTCTTTGTATTCACAACTGGGCTGTTTAGTGCAAGAGATCTAGCTTTCACCCTATCTTGACTTTTAACATGTCTTTCTCACTATGTTTAATCATTTCTAGGTTTTGATTAAAGTGAGACATGTGTGACTCTTCCTTCCACGTGAACACTTAGCAGCCATTGAGGAGTTATTAATTGGCCTAATTTTAATATTGCTGTGTCTAAGGGAATAGGAAAGTCTCAAGAGGAGGGGAGAGATGAGGGAATGGCCAGTCGGTGGAACAGTCAGAACATACATAGCATTTATTGGTATAGTTTGCATTCTTATACAGGTGTGGTTTGTGGCACTTAAAACAATTACAATAGTAAAATCACAGATCATCGTAACAAATAATAATAACGAAAAAGCTTGAAATATTGCAGTAATTACCAACATGTGACACAGAGAGGTAAGCACACATGAAGTGAGCGCATGTTGTTGAAAAAACGGTGCTGATAGACTTGATTGATGCAATGTTGCCACAAACCTTCAATTTATATAAAAAAATAAAACTGCAATATCTACAAAGTGCAATAGAGTGCAATAAAGTATGCCTGTATATTTATGGTGCACAATGCGTTTGAAACATATATACATTATGTCATTACCAGTTTCTGATTTAAATCCCTGTACTATATATATTGATTTGTAATTGCCCATGTTGACATGGCGGTATCATGGGCCATGATATTTTCAAAATAATTGTTGTATTAGTTTTGATTAAAGGGAAACCTTCTTTTTTTTTTTTAGAATTCCGTGACCTTTAAAGGTAAAAATTCTCTCAGCTTAGTAATAGGAATGGAGACACAATCACAAAGATATTTCACATGAAAAATTGTGATTCTAGCATTTTTACTCTTTCCTTGAATAGTACTGTTCAACCATAATAAATTATCCTCCCTTTTGAATACATATTTACCTTTTGCATTTAGGGTAGGGTAAACTAAAGATTTCTTATTGACTTTTTTTTTAATCGAAAGAATCGTTAGCAACTAAATCATCTTAGGATGTTGTTTGGCCTTTACAGTGCTGACCCAAAACTTTTGTTTGCAATGCCTTACTAACTTACATTGTCTTTGAAAGGAATTCTCTGCTCAGTAATTGACAAGAATTCTCTGGGGGAGATAAAACCATAAATTGATGTTTAAAAAAATAAAAAGTAAGCCAGAAACATTAGAGATAAGGGATCAACTGCAATTTCTGATTTGGTTTCCTAGCACCTAATTTCTATTTCTAGGCATGCACAAACATCCCGTCCTAGTCTGAAAGTGTTATCCTTATGTGCTATTTGTAATGAGGCACAGTAAGAATTTAGGTGGTCTTTGATTTATGATGTGCGCTATATATGTTCGTAATGATCTTCAAGTAAGTAGCATAAATGTAACACTTTCTGTAGTGTCTGGTAATACATTGTTGACAATGAGTGATGGGAGATACTGACTTAGATTACTTAAAAAGAACCTACATACTTTGAGATTAGTTGAAATTTTTACACCCACACATACTGATAGTATATGGAGGAAACTAAAAGTTTCCTACATATGCATGTACATAGGACTCTAGACTTTATCTATATTTATACACTTATTTTTATCTCATGAATTAAAATCGGATGAACACATATATAATCTACCAATTTCTTAGTCCATTTGTACTGCTATTAAAAAAAAACTCAGACTGGATAATTGATAAACAATTGAAATTTATTTCTCACGTTTCTGAAGGCTGAAAAGTCCAAGATTAAGGTGCCGGCAGGTTCGTGTCTGTTGAAGGCTGCTCCCTGTTTCCAAGATAGTCCCTTGTTGAGATAGCCTCTTAAGAGGCCAAACGCTGCGTCCTCACATGGCCACAGAAAGGTAAAGAAGGGACTTACCCTCTCAAGCCCATTTATAGGATGCTGATCTCATACATACAAGCCCACTCTTATGACTTAATCACCTGCTAAAGGCCCCACCTTTGAATAGTATAAAGTTGGTGATTATTTTTCAACGTAATGAATTTTGGAGGACACATTCAAACCACAGAAACCAAAATGGTAAGATTCAGTTGAAATTTCACTATCTCCGTAAATCTGAAGGTCTTTACTGAGCAATCTAGCAAATATTGATATTTCTTGTAGAAATTATGTTGTATACTTTATCTTTACCCTTAATTTTATTATTTAATGTATTTTTATAATGAAATCTGCACAATTTAGAACGTATTCATATACTGTGTGCTGTTATTTTTTTCAAACATGTATGATATCTGCCTAGTTCATTTGAAGCACCTTATATAATTGAAACTCAAAGTAGCTGTGTTAGTATACAGTAGGTGATTGAAAAGTGAAAAGAATCTCTTTTAAGTTGTTGATTTTCACTACTGTATTAAAGTGTAAAGGCAAAGGAAACACTTTAATACATATTGTAAAACTAAAATACTTAACATAGTAAGTGCCATATAGTTAGGCCAGAAATAGATCCACTTACAGATAAAAAATTGATATATTGCTATATTAAATATATAATACATAGGAATTATGTATCTATAATAAAAAGAAAGCATATTCAATAAATGGCTAAGGGATAAGTGTCCAAAGGCAATAAAATTTATGTCACCATAATCAATTCACTAAATAGTTAAACACTTGAATATTTTTATATTGCTGGATGTCAAAATTTAGGAAGCAGAGAAAACACAAAGAAGAAATAAACTTCAGGGAAGAAAGATATAAAAAATTGAGACATAATTTTCAGCAAATATGAAAAACTGTATAAATCTTCATTACTTAATGGATTCATAAATACTGGAATATGTTAAAACCCAGAAGATAAATGGACAAAGACATGAAGTGATAATTATGAAAAACAGAACTATGTAACTCCTCTTGTATTTCACATTTTATTTACAGAACCTATTAGTAAGAATGAATCTAAAACATGAAGAAAGTTATAGGGATGTTTGTTTCAACATTATTTAAAACGGTCATATCCCAAATACCTAGGGGCCCATCAGTAGATAAATACTTAAGTAAATTACGGTGTGTACACACAGACTATTATGCAACCCCTGCAAATATTAGTCATTAGGACCATGTAAGATCGTGGCAACATGTGTACTGTTCAATGAAAATTCATCATTTAAAACAGGGAAAACAGTATAATTATAGCAAAGCAAAAGAAGAACACTCGTGAAAAAACAATGAAAGTAAGTACTTCACAGTTATAAGGTGATTTGCATTATGAAAGAGACTGTGAGTATTTTTTTCTCATTTTTCTAGTCCTCAAATTTACTGTTACGTGAACACTGCCTTTCAAATGTGAAAAAAAGCTTAAGGTATAAAAAGAAGAAGAAGAAAATATGCTTCTTTAGCTAGAAATACTCTAAAGTACATTTTACATTTTTTCAGCAGTAGTTTCATCCATTTTACTAGTTATTATTTTTCTTTTATTAAGACAAAGAATATTCAACAGGGGGCAAATGCAAGCATCTGTCTGGTTCTCAGGATTCCTACAGCTCTTAAATTATAAACTGAGAACTTATACTATATATAAGGCAAAATAGTTTAAAAGGAAAATTAATTCTAACAATGCATTTTGCCAGTAAAATATAAAATATGGATGAGTGTAAAAATCGAAATAAATGAAGAAATATGTCAGTCATAAAATTTCACCTTGGTGTTTCAACTCAGGCAATTCCTAGAGGGAAGAGTGGCCTCCTGACTCCATAGGAGGTATAATAAGTGCATGACCAGAGACTGCTGAAACCAATAAAAATAAACGTCAATCCACCACTTGTCTTTGTAATCACTGCATATCATGATTTCCCTTGCACTATAAAATAGACTAAATATAGGAGAGTTCAAGAAAAAATTGATTTAAAAAAATGGCTCTTTTTTCTGATTAGATTTCATAATTTATCAGAGACAAAATATCTCTACACTTCTTTGTCATACGAATCAACCTTGAGGTATTCACCTTTCAGCATGTAAGTAAAAATTTAAATAGTCAGTATTCATCCTTGCCGTTATTGTAAGGTATATCTTATTCCTCTCATTGGAAACAAAGTGCATTTCTTACCTGACCTCTGTGATTCTTAAACAATATTCATTTGAAAAGCTTGTAGACACCACTGAAGAGTGAAAATATCTACCTTTCTTATTTTCAGGACTTGATCACAGTAAAAATGCTTTTATTTGGGGAGATTGTACCTATATTTCTTGGATCAGAATGATTCTGGAATCCTGAAGAGTTCAGAATTTAGATTGCATATGTCTTTTCTTTTTCGACTTCTTTCACTTCTGTAGCTAAACACTTGATCGTAATGACTCAGTCCAAAAGAAATATGAACCTATTAGTTTTAGTGATCATGAAAACAAATGCTTGGTGAATTTTTTTCTAAAACATCAAAAAAAATTAAATTTTAGAATTGGAAGAAGTCTTGGAAAATGTTATCTAATTCTCACTCTTCACCTCACTAAAATTTTGAAAACTTTAAGTGATTTCCTAAAGGGACACAGCTAATTAGAGGCAGAGTTCTGACAGAAAACCTAAGTCTCTTGATTCATTTCCAGTGCTTTAACCAATATATTATGTTGCTATTTAGGATAGTTTAAATTCTAATTTTCCATGGTTAGTTTTAAAATACAATCATTTTTAAAATATATTAGTAAAACAGTTTTTGCTTTCTAAAAATAACCAGCTCTAAAAGGGATCTTTTCAAGCATTATCATTATTTTAATAACTGGTTTTTAAAACTATCAATCTCTATTAGTAAAATTTTCACTCAGAAAATTTAACTACAACAAAAATAGCACTAAAAAAACCCACTTCTACCACTACTATCATCACTTAAATATGGATCCTTTTCAAGAAATAAAATTATAAACTTTAATTGAAACTTTCTAAATTACTTCTAACTGATCTTCTAATTATATCCCATTCCTTAAAATAATGCAGATATTTGGCACCAATAGGAAATGCTTGTAGTGACAGTGAAACATGGTGTATATGAATCACCCATATAATGCACATAATAAAATCTTCGTGAATCACAATGTTCCCTTTATTCTATTCCCAAGTCTCTCAATTATAGGCATATCTGGAGCTACTAGTCCAAATATAATTGATTTAATAATAGATAGCTTAAAGCACAGTGAGATACAGTCATCCCTCAGTATCTGTGGGGAATGGGTTCCAGGACCCCAGAGATACCAAAATCCTCAGATGCTCAAATCCGTTATACAAAATGGTATAGTATTTGCATATAACCTAAGCATATCCTCCCCTATACTTTAAATCATCCCTCAATTACTTATAATACCTAATATAATATAAATGCTATATCCAGAGTTGTTATACTGTAATTTTAAAAATATTTTTATTGTTGTATTGTTATTTTTTATTCTTCTTTGTTCCCAGTAAATTTGATTGGCCATTGGTTGAATTGTGGATGCAGAACCTGTGGGTATGGAACTTGCAGATACAGAAGCCAACTATTCTGAAGTGCTTTTAAAACATCATAAACTAAATAGCAGTGAGCATATTTTTTGTGTTATGTTCATATTAATACATGCTAATTTTTTGAATATATAATAAACTTATGACATTTTATTAATACAAATATTTGATGTCCCAAAACTTCTATATAAACCAGGGAAAGTTTATTGTGATGTATTTTTTTCCTAACATTATGTATTTACATTTTTTTTGAGTGTTGAAGAAGACATTAAGATGTTTAGGAGTATTTAAACTCTGCAATAACCCAGTTAAAATGAAAGCTCAGAGGTTTTCATTTTGTTACCTTTATTGTCACTTGAATATGGACTATTGACAGCTCACCATTTACAAGACATGCACAAAGACAGATTTATTATAATTTAGGTGTTGATCACTTTGGCTGGAGATTTTCTGTTATTAGAGTAGAATACTACATTTCAAACCAGCTATACAAGTTTTTTGTTTGTATTCACTATCTCCATGAAGAATAATTTGAAATGAAAATTGAAGGCTTCTAATTTTATGCAGAGTGACAACTATGTATTTCCATAAATGTATGAGCATTTTGACATGAAACTGTTATTTCTCATCTGAAGTCATAATTGTTCAGCATGAAAGTGGGCCATGAGAATGAATAATAATAATAATTTGCTTTTTGAGATCATGGTATTAATAAGCATAATTTTCAGAGCTGCATATAAGCAAAAGGAGTTTGCCTGTAGACAGTATGACAAGATGGTTATTGGGAGGAGGGTATGTGAATTGCCCACCTTTGCAGCCATCCTGCCTTTCTGACCTTTCTTTCTGCATAATTGTAGCCTCTAGCCAGCTACCTTCCACTGCTTTACTAGAAACTGTGACAAAGAGAGCAAAATAGAGGTCAGTGTAGGAATTCCAAGGAGTTGTACTTTTACTACATAGCTCAATGGCATGACCATTTAGTTGTGACATGTCGTTTTTAAAGTAGTGTGTTTCCTTTTAAAAGAATCCAGTTGTTGGGTGCAGCGCACCGGCATGGCACGTATATACATATGTAACTTACCTGCACATTGCGCACATGTACCGTAAAACCTAAAGTATAATAATAATAATAAAAAATAAAAATAAAAAAGAATCCAGTTGTCAAGAAGTAAAAAGGGGTTTTGTTGTTGTTAAATGATGTTTTAAAATCCTGTCCAATTTATGTTAAAGAAAGTACCTATGGAGGTTGAGACTGAAAGACAGTGATACATGAAAGGGAATAAAAGAACACAGCAAACATAAGGTCTGGCAACGACCATGATAGTTGTTTGCCTGCCAACAGCAGTAATAAGGACTAGTTGTACCGGTTGAGAAAGCTGTTTAATTCAGATGCATCCAAAAAATATGCATCCTTCAAAAGAGATACGGTGCATACATTTATACTTTAAAAAACACCACCATGAACTTCAATCTTGAATGACTCAAAGAAAATGTTTAAATTCTTCAAGCTTACAGACATAAGAAAGAATGCAATAAATTGTGGGAACTGGTAGAGATTTTGCCAAAAATAAAGGGCCTTCTCTTTTGTGTATGTATGAGGGTGTGTGTGTGTGTGTGTTTAATTAGGTAAAATTATGTAAGTTCATTTAGGCTCTGCAGTATTTTCTGATGACCCAGTAATCATTTTCTGTTATCCCACTTAGCTGTTAAGAGCAATGAATCAAAATCTGAAACCAAAAGCCATTCCCTTTAAAATTCTACATGCATTAACTTGGGTTGCAGGAGGAAATTCCCTTATAAAAGTGAAGGTATTACCATTAACACAGAGAACTGTCTTTCGGATGTTCAGATAATAATTCTGACTCTCATTTCTAGGACCTGTCCCTTCAGTTGTTTTGCAGCTAATGGTCAGAGGTTTGTTCAGAACCACCCACACACACTTGTTTAGTCTCTGGGTGACCAACAGAATGCATTTATGAGAAGGCTGCTTGGGCCGGAGACTGCAGTGTGTGCCTTTGGTACAGAGATCCTCTTTGGTGCAAAATCTAACTGGCCTTTATAGATATTGAATTAGCATCGTGCACAAAATGTTCAACTGCCTTACTCTTGAACCCTTTTCCCTGACCTCAAGTGAATGTTTTCTGAAGATATAAATGTGTGAAAGGTGGTCATTTATATAAACCTGGAGAAATACAAGGAGATAGCATTGAAAGAAAATTGTTATTGCACTCTGATCTTGCAGGAAAATTGATTTATTATTATGAAATAACAAAGTACTTTTAGGCTAAAACCTTTTTTGCCCTACTTCAACCTGACGAAAAGGTTTACCTCCTAGTTATAAACCCATCCATAGCGTGGTCTCTAATGGAAAAATCCGAGAGCTCCTTTACACATGGCAATAGGAGCCAGTGCTCTAATAAAAGCCTTCATTAAAATATGGTTGGAATCTATGTGGCATGGCAATTCTCAGCTACAAATTGAAAAGGAATTCGTTGCACCTGTAATGAGAGTTCCATTAAGTGATCTTGGAAAAAAGCTAGAAGGAAATTAAATATTGAATCCTTCATCATTGAGTGTTTATCTTGAAGGGAATAATGTATGGACTGAAGACAAGTGGAGATCAGCAGACATAACCTCTCCTGTGTTTATTCTTTATGGTGAAGGAGCTTGCCCTTATTCAAGCAAGGCACTTCTCTATCCACGTTTAATTCTGTGATAAAATAGGATAGAACAAACCACATGTTTACTACAACATAGAGATGTCATACAGGTTGACAGGTAATGACAGCAAAGCACTCTGGACACAATGCTAATATTGTGCGCTGTTCATTATTTGAATTATTGATCATGTGCAATGGCCTAAATAATCAAAATAGCAAATATATAGCCTGATCTCTCAGTTCCCAAGTGGAAGGATTATGGGTTGATAATAATATCCCCTTAGATTCTCTTTAACCTAATGTGGTATTTTGTAAGACTTTCAAGCTATCTGCATAGTCAGAAAATCATTTTAGATATCTAGGCAGCAAAAGCCTCTTCACAGTACTGTATTTGGCAAGGTGCCATCCTAAAATAGTTCCTCTTTTCCATATGTGTTATGCCCTTTGTTCAGTCTACGTCCCTTCCCTTTTTGCCTAGTTTGGCCTTTATTCCTTCTTCTAAAGTTTCCAAACCCATGTTTTCCTAGCTGAGCCATCCACAAACCTTAAACTGTGAGGATGATTTAGTCCTGGCCAATGTCCAGGCCCATTTGCCAACCTCCCTAGCACAATTCTAAAACTTACCAAGGCAGTGGATATGAGCGGCCACCGCTGAGGAATCCTTGGTACACTTCTCAAATCCAACATAATCAAATTTAGAAAGGTTGGGTCTTTCTCATACCCTGTGTTCAAAAGAAATCTAATTATACAAGAAACTCTCCAGCTCTGTCCTAATCAAGTCACAATAATGCCCATCATGCAGAAAAGACAAAATTGCTTCTAACACACTGCCTCACACCTTGCGGTGAGTAATAAATACCTGATGAATGAATACGCAAGAAAGTGCACTAAATGGCAGAAAGTGTATTCCACAGCCAAGGTCACAGCAATTATGTTTCTAGAAGCAGGAGTCACAGGAAAAATAACAATCACCTGAATTACTGTTCTACTTAAGCACATCATTGAAATGGTTTTGTATATCATGGAATCCTGATGCGTGAGAGAAATCATCTATCTTTACAAGCATTTACTCCCGTTAGGTACCTATTATGTCATTAAAACAGAAAGTTTGTCACGTATATTTAAGGTTTTTTTTTTTTTTTTGCATTTCCCTTATTTTTATGTATTTTTATGTTAGATCCTTTGTTCTGCTTGGGCCTGTGAAAACTTAGTACTTTATAAGTCTCTGTGTGTCATATCCTCCAACAGATCCTGCCATCTCTGTTCTCTGTTTTTATTTTATGCAACTGCTTTTTCAGATATGTTGTGACCTTCACAAATGTAGGTTGGGAGGAACAAAACATTAGTAAGATTTTCCTATGTGTGTTTTATATACATCATTTCCCTTTAACTTTCACAATAGCCCTGTAAGGTAAGGATCAGTAGCCCCAGTTTACAGATGAGAAAACTGAGTCTCAGAAAGTAGGTCACTTCCTGCAGGTTAATATGTGTCAGCATCATATTCAGAACCAGGAAAAGAAGGCAAACCAAAAAAAAAAAAAAAATGACAGTTAAGAAATGAGGAATAAGAGATTATATTAAACTAACATTTTTAACACTACCTACTGGAACACTGCCATGATATCCAATTGCCAGACACTTGTGGGGTTTCCATCCAGCTCTATATCTGAGTTGTGATTTAGGATCACTGGGCAGGAAAATGTGAGGACACAGAGGAAGCTGACTGCAGCAGGTAGATGAGAAGAGGAAGTGAAGCATGCCAGAGAGGCACCGTCATAACCCCACAGTTAGGTTTTAACGTGACTTGGAAGCTATGTTGTCCTTGACAGCCATTGTAGTAGGTAACAATATTGTACTATCTTGGAGACTTGGGGAAGCCTTTTTTCCCCTTTTTTAATATCTAAAAATAATCTGTATTATAACTATGCATCTTCTGAGCCCTTGCCTCTTGTATATTTGCTAATTACATTAATATTTGAGCCAGCATGAGAATCAGACAGAAAACAGGTATCTCCTATCCACACTTTTCTGAGAAATTAGGCCCAGAAAATCAGGGGCCCTCTCATAGGCACCTCAAACCCAATATATCTCAAATTGAACATGTTTCCCACTTTTAGCTACTCATCCCTCTTTTTATGACCTTCGTAACTAAAGACACTCATTCATCTCGTCACCCAAGCCAGAAACCTGGATGTCAGCTATGGGAAGGCAATGACATGTGGTGGTTAAGAGCATAGCTTTTGAAGTAAGTGGATTCTGAGTTCAATCACCAAGGTTTAGATTTCAGCTCTGATACTAACAATGTGACTTCGAGAAAGTTACTTTACCTTTTGAAGTCTCAGTTTTTTCATCAATAAAATGGTTGTATCAATCATACCTTTCTCATAGCACTATTGTACGGGCCATATGATATAATCCAAGTAAAGAGTTCAATAAAATAGCACACAGGTATTAAGACACAGGAAAAATTAGCTACACTGATGACCATGATGATTAATGATGATGCTTGACGTTTTCCTAAACCATCCTTCACCCTAAAGATCATCAAATCCTGCACATTCTAACTAAATACTTTCAGATCTTCACCTTGTGTCTATCACTTTGTCTTAGGCCCTAAATAATTTTTTGCATAATTATTATTGCATGGGCTCCTAACCTGTTTTTATTTTTTTTTTACCTCCTACTTAACTCACCTCCCTTTGTCCTTCGTGTTGCCCCAGAAGCATAAATACAATTTTGTTTTCCTCTGCTTAAAATTCTGTGGTAGCTTGCCTATCATTTATAAATCCCAACCTCCTTTTTATGTCATAGCAAGTCTTGCATGTGTGGACCCTGAATACTTACGTTACAACATCTTTGGCCTCCTGCTACTCACATCCTTTATTCCCATTCACCTCTTCATGTTTTTTTGGTGACATTAGTTCTACCTGAAATGTCCTGCCAGTTTGTCCAACTTTCACACTTTACCTTACTCACTATTTCAAATTCCATGAAGCACCTTCACCTCCTCTTTCCTGCCATCCCTTGGGGTGAGCTGGTTGCTTTCTCTTTTATACAAGTTGGACTTGGTATAGACTTCCATTATAGCACTTATCACAGGGTGTTACAATTATTATTATTATCATCATCATATAGTTAATGTAGTTCTACTAGAGGCCAACATCAAACACACTACCTAGCAAAAACCTAGGTCGAGCCAATGAAGCACCGTGACTTACCAAGAGGTAAAAGGAAGGCAATCAAGCTAATTGTCAGGCATAATTCATCTCCAGAAACTCAAGTTGACAGGAAAAGAATAATCATTGGAAGCTTGCAAGTTTTCAGCCTCCTGGGGTGGAGAAAGGAGTCTCTAAGTCATTCATTCTCCTGTATGATTTACATAAATTGAATCTTGCTTTTCTTTGATATTTATTAAAGATATAGTCTCATAGATATTTCAGGGTCATATAGTATATGAGTGTTCCATTGTTTCCATACCAATTACCTCAAACTTAAACATTTTTAAATGTTTAAAACAATGAATTTCTTTTCTTTTCTTTTCTTTTTTTTTTTTTTTTTGTGAGATGGAGATTTGCTCTTTTTGCCCAGCTTGGAGTGCAATGGCACATTCTTGGTTCACTGCAACCTGTGCCTCTTGGTTCACATCAACAAGTGATTCTCCTGTCTCAGCCTCCCAATTAGCTAGGATTACAGGTGTGGGCCACCACGCCTGGCTAATTTTGTAATATTAGTAGAGACAGGGTTTCACCATGTTGGCCAGGCGGGTGTCGAACTCCTGACCTCAAGTGATCCACCCACCTCAGCCTCCCAAAGTGCTGGGATTACAGGCATGAGCCCCCCCACTCGGCCAATAAATTTATTTTCTTATAGTTAAATAGGTAAAAAGTCTGACACAGGTTATTACTGGGCTAAAATCAGTGTATTACAAGAAATCCAGTAAGACTGGATTTCTTACTGCAAGCTCTAGGGAGAATCTGTTTCCTTGCTTTTTGTGGTGGGGGGAGTTGTTGATCTAATAATTCAGTTTCTTGTAGCTGTACTACTGAGGAGAGTCCCCAGCTTCTAGAGGCCTCCCACATTCACTTTGTGTCCTTCCAGCCTCCTCTTTCCTCTTGCATCTCTCTGAAGACAGTCCTTTTAAGGACTGATATGATTAGACTTGATCCGTCTGAGTACCACATCTGTAAAGTCCCTTTTTCTATGCAAGGTAATATAGTCACAGGTTCTTGGGAGATACTTCATGATTTTATTACAAAGGCATCAAGAGGCTGGCAGGTGATGATCTCTACCAGGATTGCCTGGAAAGGAAAGCAATGAAACTGAAACTTGGGGAATCTTACTGTGAGGCACAAAGAATCCAAAATATGGTAAAGATTTTTAAAATATGTCCTTTTAGACACCGTGTAACAGGGTACTCAGAAAACTCAACCTGAATGGAGACACTCAACTTCCCAGTGTCAGAGACTTTTATTCTGTGTTACCAGGAGCCTCCCAGCTTCCAGAAAGACCAGAGACCAGTAATCACTTGGTCCTTTGAATGATAGAGTAATTTTCCCCAAAGAAGACCTCACAGAGAAGGAAAACTTGCCAGCTTCCAAGGACCTTTTTTTTTTTTCCTTTGAGACAGAGTCTCACTCTGTTGCCCAGGTTGGAGTGTAGTGGCATGATCTCGGCTCACTGCAACCTCTGCCTCCTGAGTTCAAGCGATTCTCCTGTCTCAGCCTCCCAAGTAGCTGTGATTGTAGGCATGCGCCCCGACACATGGCTCATTTTTGTATTTTTAGTAGAGATGGGTTTTGCCGTGTTGGTCAGGCTGGTCTTGAACTCCTGACCTCAGGTGATCTGCCCGCCTCGGCCTCCCAAAGTGCTGGGATTACAGGCGTGAGCCACCGCACCTGGCCTCACCACACCTGGCCTCAATGACTATACTTTTCCTATCAACTTGAGTCTCTGGAGATGAATTATGCCTGGCAATTAGCATGGTTGCCTTCCTTTTACCTCTTGGTAAGTCACTGTGCTCCATTGGTTCCACTCAGATTTCTGCTAGGCAGTGTGCTTGATTTTGGCCTCTAGTAGGAATACAGTAGCTACGTGATGATGATAATGATGCTTATAATTGCAACATCCTATGATAAGTGCTTCTTAATCTGTTTCCAGTTTCCCAAAAGATCTGCTTTGTGAAGTCCTCATGGGGGAATCATTCTGTCTGTCATACATAGGACCAAATAATTACTGTCCAGCTGATCCTTCTGTGAGCTAGGAGAATCCTGATAATGTAGAATAAAAGTCTCTCTGGTTCTGGGAAGTAGAGTCTCTCCTTTCAAATTGAGTTCTCTGAGCACCCTGTTGTGCAGTGTCTGTGAAAAGGCTAGGAATAGACTTTCATTTCTCCTGTAGCAATTTTAGAATTGCTTGGGTGAGTTCTTCATGCCCTGGGAAGGCATTTTACTTTCGTAGTATTTATGACCTTATTTGACATTTGTTAGTTTGATCCTACAAAATATGAACATCTGGAGCAAGGCTGGTGTATGCTTTATTAGCATATATTCTCTGGCATGACCTTTGCTTTTTCATTCTCTTCTCCATCCCAGTCTCTGGTCACAGTTCTCATTCACACCATAGATGCTGACATGCTTCATTATAAAGTACCAGCCAGCCCTGAAATCTCCAGCTGTCTCAATGCCACCGCCTTATCTAGCACCACTCCCATCCACTCTTCTCACCCAATCACCTTTCCCTCAGCTAGAGACCTGGACTCTCAATTATCATTTCATTCAAATAAATTGTCTCTTCTTTGCCACACTCATTGTTCCTTTTCCTTGAACTTGACTGTCAATTAGTGATCACAAACTGCCTGATTACCACACTTACTACTAAACACATCCCTCAACACCTCACTATAAACTACTCCTGTTTCTTATTCAACCTGTTTCCGGGGTCCCAAAAGATGTTCTTTGTCAGAACCAATGTTCTTTCATCAAGAAGTAAGTATCTTTCTTCCCTTTCAAATTTAGCTACTTTCTTCTTCAACCTCTCTATTCCACTGATCCCATGATTGTTTACATATTATTAAAATCTTCACCACATTTTTCACTCTTTTGCTGGGCAATAAGATTCCCCAAGATTCACTTTCACTGATTTTCTTTCCAGGCAATCCCACTAGAGATCATCACCTGACTAGCATCTTGATGCCTATGCAATAAAATCATAAAATATCTACTATCTTCCCAAATATCCATCCCATTAAATTAAGATAGTAAAATTTGGTATCTTCCCTTGAAGAGGACATTGACATATTGCTATTGCCTTGTTTAGTTCCTATAAATATATCATTCAACAAACAACCTGCACTGATGTCCTCTGCAATTTTGTAGAACCAGAAATTGAGATCCAAATACGAATAGCTAAGGTTAGATGAGTTGTTGAGCTACTAAGTGTAGTCTCAGTCACCAGTAGGCATGGCTTATCCCAATATAAGCAATTTTACTTTTGGACTAAAATCCAATGACAATTTACATTTTGATCTCATTATGTCTAGGTTAGGTAAAATGTTATACTGATACCCTCATTTGGATGTAAAACAAATAAGGCATTCTTGTTCTAACTAGTGAAGGCAAGATAAACAATAGATATCTTATAAGAGGAAAGTCCTGTTCACTGAACCAGATAAGCTTTAGGGACTCAATTCTATAAGTAAGCCATAGATTTCTTCTCTCCTTGTCATGAACATCTACCACTCATGTTACAAATCAATACTAATAGAATAGCATGGTGTTCTTGCCCCCTTTAGACTACATGAATCATTGCAATCAATCAGATTTGCATTTGTAAAAGCCATGGTATACCGTAAAAGTTAACACTGGAAAAATTAAAGAATTCAAAAGCCACATGTAAAAGAAATGCTTTTCTAGATTATACTTGAATTATCATGATTCAATAGCAAAAAAAAAAAATCCTAATAAAAGTTTCTGTCTTGAAAATTAGCTTTCACTGACATTTATAAATGGTAATTTCTTTGCCTAGGCATCTCCCTATTACTTGTAACAATTCTAAATTTTCCTAGTGTTAAGACCTTTAATTGTAAGTTATCCTGAAGATGTGCTTTAAATTCAATGTTTTTGCAATCTTTTAATCATTGAGATAATTTCATTTTATTGTGGAAATATACAATATTGCAGAAAGTAAACATAGGAAAGAGTTTTGATGTTCAGTTTCTCTTTTAGGTATCAGGAAAAAAATACTGCAATTTCTTAGTACCAGGCAGTGAGGTACTGAAGCCAGCTCATTTTGGCTTTAAAAGGCAAATAGTGTGCATCTCTTCCCATTGTGCATTCAGAGATGTCACTGTAGTTGCTAGAAATAGACCATGTCAAGGTATTCACATCATAGAAATCAGTAAATGCTCCAAATCAGGGCTTTTCATCCCAGAGACCTGGTATTAAGCATTAACCAGCATACTACTGGTATGGCATGTTAACATACATACAACGTCTATAACAATGTAGTAGCTTCTAGCTCTGGGGAGCCAAATGGACTGATTGTTGTTGCTGTTGTTGGGTGTGTATGTTTTACAGTTAACTAGGGACTTATTCATTTCTGTAGTAAAACTGTCACTATTAACTGTGAATCCTTTTTTAGTAGTAGGATTGTATGCTACTTAGACAAGGTACCAGCTACAAATATTCCCTGTAATAAATGGAGTATCAGCCACAGGATCAACACACTTTCAAAGAGACCTCATAAACTACATTGGATTAAAGCTGTCCCAATGACTTTAGACAAACTTTTAAGGAAAAAATGAAATTGTTCTGCGGACCATTTAGATAGAGCTTTAAGAGAATACCAAAACAATAGCAACAATAAAAATGAAGTTTGATCTGGGGTAAGGAGTTAGAGTTGTTTCCAAGAATAATAAAATTATTTGAAAATGTTAAGTGTTAAAGTAATTAAGTTCAGAGGCAGAATGATAAACATGTACATCTCTGGATCTTTTAGCAAGATATGCAAGCAAGAAGCCAGTTTTATTTCTTCAACTTTTCCTCCAGTGTACCATTCCCACCTCCGTCAAACTGTGGGTTTCTATTAGTTTAAAAAAGGCAGAAAGCTTTAGAGGTTTTGGGGTAAATACATTTTAAAAACCTAAAATGGGATCTTAGATAGCATAAATTTTGTTGAACTTGATATAGAGTCAGAGCAATTAATACATTGAAAGTTTTTCAAATTAGTAAAAAAATTTTCAGACTGACTTGCATTAGTAGACTATACTAAATGTTTTTAAGAAAAATTTGGAATAAGCGTAGAACATTTTTTAATGAAACTTTATCATTGAGAACATAGGTAAACCTTGGCCATTTTTAAAACCACTTCTAGTCAAATTAGTCTAGCTAGATTAAACAAGGGCTGGGCAAACTATGACCAATCGGCCAAACCTGGCCTCCTAGCTGATTTATACAGCCCCTGAGTTAAGAATGATTTTTATACATTTTTAAATGGTTGAGAAAAATCAAAAGAATAGTATTTTTGTCATGTGAAAGTTATAGGAAATCCAAATTTTCCATTAATAAAGTTTTATTGGAACACAGTTTCACCCATTCTTTTACGTGTCGTCTATGCTGCCTTCAGGCCACAAAAGCTGTGTTGAGTAGTTATTGAACATTATGTGGCCTACAAAGCCTGAAATATTTGCTATCTGCTACTTTACAGTGTAAGTTTGCTTACCCATGGACTAAATGACACTTATTTTTAATTTGGATGTTTTAATTCCTTTTCTTTAACTTGAATCAAATTCAAGATCAACAATTTTCTTAAGGATATTAAATAGCTACATGTTAATTATGAAACATGTAAACAAAGAAATAAATGATGCATATGCAATCAACTGAGCTCATAAGAGATAATGTGTTCAGATTTTCCTTTTTCCTTTCAATCATCTCCAGCCAAAGGCTGTTGAGCAGCTGGTGAACCTTCTGCTTCTCCTCGCCAGAACAGAGAGGATAAAAGGGCAAAACTTTGGAGCTATTAAAAAGATGGTAGCAAAGATAATGCTCAAAACAGAGAAAATAAAAAGAACTTATAATTATATTGTGTTCTATTTTTGAATGCTAACAACATTAATTTGTCAAATGTATGCTTTAAAATGTGCCCAAGTTTTATAAACTCTGTTTGGTTACTACTTCATTTTTTAAATACCAACAACTTCCAATGATTGGAATTAACTGGACCTTCTCAGGGCCTGACCATAGCTTTGGGTGCATCTGTTACAGTAGACATGTGAATATACCCTAATATCATTGCCCTGCTGATGTGCAAATTCAGGTAACTAACCAGAAGAAAAGAAAGTAATTATTTCCAGATGAAGACTGGCCAAACATAGACAGAAATAGATTTTGAAAACTCATGGATTTTTTTCCATGAATCCCTTTAATTATTTTTCTTATACAGTATTACTAAATATGGTTTTGAATAACTCTATCTCCATCTCTCTTCTTTTTAGTTTTTCATAAGTATGGGAGCAAAGAAAGAGGGAATTTAACTTCCAATTTTTAACAGGCAAGATTTACTTAAGATTATCTGTTCAAAAATCAAACGACTTTGAGTTCTTCAGAGTTTCAGGGGAAGAAGGTCATGCAAAGTACAAAGATCCAGAGAGAAACCTATTAACAATGGTATGGGGCAAAATTTATTTTCACCAGTAGAGTAATCCTAGGATGACAGTAAAACAATTAAGGCTTAATTATCATTTGTTCAACATTTTACCCTGATAGAACCTCTGGTAGGGGAGCATGTGTTATACTGACATGGCAGGAAAGAAAACTAGCAATTATGAAATGACGTTTTCAAGGTCACAAAAGTAATAACTAATGTAGCCATGTTTAAGGCCAGGTCCTCTGACTGGAAACTCGTGTCTTTTGGAACTGCTGTTTAAGAAAACATCATAGAGTTCAAGAAAAGCACCTAAGAATACTCTTAAGACTTTTTTGATCATCTAATTTAAATAATATTTACTTAATGTTATTTGGCCTATAAAAATCTAGAATATAGATTTATTTTTTCTCACCTTCCAGTAAAATCCCTTTACTAGTGTTTGACATGGAATTGAGATTAAGAATGCATTAGGAGTTCACATATATATGCACTCCTTAATATGTGCATGTGTGTGTAATCCTATAGCTGCAGGAAGATGATGAGGAGTACAATTAATACATAGACATGTTTCTGAAACCAGTAACTAAAAAAATAGAAATATAAATAGAATATTTGAAAAACTAGTTTTTTTTTGGTTGTGTGTGTGTGTGTTTAAAAACAGTGGCTTGGCATTTCTCTCTATGGCATATTAGATTTGGATAATATAAAATTACACTTAAATCTGTTTACAATCTCATTTTGGAGTTTATTCCATTTGTTAGCTGCCACTAAAGAGTATTTCTTATTTTGCTTATTCAGGATATGCATATTCTGTATGGAAGACTTCGGTATGTGTGATCCTCATTTCTAAGATTGCATACAAAATGATAAAGATTATATTTTGCAAAAATGAAGTATGAAATAGTAATATCTCTCTTTATGGTACTCAAGACATCCTGATTTGATAATTTCATTTTGGAAACTTTATTGGGAAATGATCTGAATTTACACAGAAGACTTAATTTCTTTTTCGAGAACAGGCCTTAAAATGCTGTTGAATTTTATTGATTTGCTCTGAGAATCACTGCACTGCCCTTCAAGAAATCTGGGCTGAATTGAAAGGACGTACTGCAGTTGCTGTGTCAGAGTCAGAGCCATTTGTCTCACAACATTACACAGTATATATTGAGACTTCAGATACATTTTGCTTGTCTAAAATACAGCTTTTATATTTAAGCCATTTTAATGGCAAGTTAGTATTAAAACTGATGATTGGATCTTCTGATGTGGATTTTATTATTAGTACTTTGCTTGGCATCCAAAATTTGGTTCCCTACACAGATAGCCCTTGACAGAATGTTATTTGATTATCCAAATCAGTACTCAGACTTTTTCAAGAAACCTTGAAGAAAATTTCGTTTCCCGCACTCTGCCATATCCCATACTCCTAACTTCTTTTAGCTTGAATACTTTTTGTTTACTTTTTCCAAATCTCATAGTTTTTCCACTCCTCCTGAATAGGATCCATTAAAAGTAGGTGAGTTCACTTAGAGGTCACTGCTTCTGTCTGTTGTCTTGACCTTTCCATAGGAATGAACACATGACTGGCCCATGTCTTACTTCCTCAACTGGTGAGGATTTCAGAATTGACATAGAAATAGCTTATGTTTGACACAGAAAATATGATTTTTAAGAGAGTTTATGTAAGGATTTTAAAAATGTAATATCCCAAAGTTATAGGTCAACCTGATTTCATGTAGCAACATTTCATGATAGTTATTCTTATGTAGACTTTCTCTCCACAATATGGAATAATTTAAGGTTACATTTATCATTACACATGAACTTTGAGTAACCTGTGGCTACTCAACCCAGTTTTTAAGTTGGCAAGCCTCTGGCAACTATATGTTAATATTTGATTGTGGTTATTTCAACAGACTTTATAGCCTTATTCTTTTTTATTACTTAGAGATAATCATAGAGTAGGCATGGAATAGTGAATTTTGGTTTATTTCTGGGCCAAGAGAGAACATGATTATAATTATATGAGACTATAACTATTCTGTGAGCCCACAGCATTAAGTCTAGAGATCATACCAGGAGCATTCATTTAACAAAAATGCATTTTGTGAACTACTGTGTGCCAGGCACTGTTTTGATGCTGGGAACAGCATCAAAGCGAGGCTTAGTACTTGTATTAAAGAGGTCTCATGGGGTGAAACAGATAAACACAATAAAAGTACCATGTATTTACTGCTATAATAAAAATGCTATAGGAATTTGAGGGCTTACCACCCAACTTAGCTTTGGTGTGTCACAGCATTCTATGCAGATGAATGGCACTGTAAAGTTCTGGAAAAGTTTAGCATGAGGAAGGGACTTGTGAAGTAAACAGTGGACAGGTCAGAAAAGGCATTGAGTGTTCTGTTAGGAATTTATACTGGGGAAAAAGGGAGAGCATTGATGGGCTTTCTGGAGGATAATGGCCTTATTAGATGAGATCGGCAGTAATCCAGGAGGAAGACTGGTGATTGGATCTAAGGAAAAGGGATTAGTATGGGGAGGAGAGGATGATCAGGAGAGAGAACAGACCAGACTCGGCTACTGACTGAATGAAGGGAGTGATGGAAGTGGAGTACTCAGGGTCAAGAATGGTGTGGACAGATGACAAGCCTTTTACCTTTAGTCATATATGTGTTATGTTGAAGAGTTTTTGCATGGTAAAGATAATTTAATCTTTGTACTTTGATTATCTGAAATATATTTATGTAAAACATAAACATGTTTCTCTCAATTGTTTAACAAGTAATGCTCTATACTACTGCATTTTCCTATTTGTTACTAGAGGTGACAGATGGAAGCTGCAGATTGGGAAGAAGTGATTAAACAGTGAGAATAAGCTATTGGTGAGGCCAGGCCTACATAATCAAGGTAGCTGTGCTCTAGGTACAGGATATAGAAGAGAGGGTAGGAAGGTATACCTGCGGGCAAGGAGCGATGGAGGGCCTCCTGAAACAATGAAGCGATTGCTGAAAGCTGGGACAGTTAGTCTTCTATTTTAAAGTCTCAAATGAGAGTTGGTGTCAGTCTCAGCCAAATTCCTTGAAATACTGTCATATATTTCAGGGAGCTGTAAGGAGATCTTTTATTACATCCTTTCAAATCCTGATGTGCCCTCTAGAAGTTGGCTTTAAAATACTTGTAGTCTTTTTTCCCAAGCACAGACTCAGAAGGCTTTTCTTTTTTTTTTCCATTTCCAAGCAGCTACAAAGTTTACCTTTAAAGTGGAGGTTTACTTTTCTAAGAACTTTTTGAAGGACTTTTATATTACAGTACAATTTAAACTTTTAAGAACTTCGTAATAGATTCAACTTATACAACTGTGAGCTGCCAATTTATTTTATTATTTGAAAAGTCAAACTATCAGTGGCTTTTGGTTTGCATATGAATTCTTTTGGGTTCCTTTTGTTTCATTATTGCATGGGCTTTTTAAAATAAAAGAGGTATGATGTAAATATCTCCCTTTCTCATTTTTTAATCTCTCCTTTTATCTCTCCCTTTCTCCTTTCCAATTTCAGTTTAGCAAAAAATTACTCTTGGGCTAGTTACATTTAAGGCATTGTGCTAGCTCTGGAAAGACAAAGAACATAGGAAGATATCTCTAGGATCAAGGGGTTAGAATCTCTTTGTCCTGGCTTCTCTCCTTAACTTTCACCTCTTTCTATTTTGCTTAATTTTTCTTCCTTTTTTTTCTCCTAAATGGAGTATACTTTTGATTATATGTGAAGATAAAGTGTGTGTTTTTTTTTTTCATTTAGTTTCAAGTACACAAGCACAAATATGTGATAAATAGGCCCATTGAATGTTCCCATTTCGGTATGGCAGCTGGAGGAGGATATGGAATAATACCTTGAGAGAAATATCCATCCTAATGTCTTCAGAATTTCAGGGGAAGAGACACTCATATTTCCTTTCTGGGTCACCTCTGTTTCTAAGAGGGAATGCCTTAGACCAGCTCTGACCATACAAAGATATGTTTGCATTTATGATTCTGCTTGCTTATCAACAAAGTGACGGTGATAAGATTTGACAGAAAATGCCAACAGATACAGAACAAGAACAAGTTATTTTCAGGTAGGTAAAGGAAAAGCTTACAATAGCACACACTGATTATACAAGACTGGTGATATTGCAGTGTTCCCAGGGAGAGGGCCAACTTGCCCTGGCTTCCCAGGCCCATAAAGAGCCTGATATTGCTGCTTCTGTCCTCTTCTTGAGGTGAGAATCTTATCAAAATTTTGGAAAAGCTCCTTTTTCTAGTTTCATGGGTTTTAAACCTCCGTGGCTCCTCCTGACAATAAAATTCTGGCTACTCACCTGATGCAAAGAATTGGTAACAATTTCAGTATTTCCCTGTCTGTTTGCCTGAGTTCTCTTTCCCATGTGGACTATCCCCATAGCAGGGTGAGGCCTTGGACCTGCGAGAGGTCTAGTCCCACAGATTCCAACTTCTGTTAGTTTTTACAGATGAATGGCACTGCAAACTCTTGTTATTTGTTTATTCTTGTTTTACACAGTTTAAATTTGCAACTTCAGCTGAATTGTTAAAAAGACTCTAGAGTGAGGAGAGCCAGAGTCCATATTAGCTTCCAACCCCAATTTGTACTGTCCACTTAAAGCAATACGTTAAGAAAGATTTCAAGGCTTCATGCTGGTTCACTGAGAAAGAGCTCTGGTCCATCATGTATTCCACAGACAAGGGAAGGGAATAATGGCATGCATTCCTGACATTTCCTTTTCCTGGTCTAGCGCCATCCTAAATCTTTAAGAGAGAAGAGAGACCTCTCATGTGGTCCTCCCTTGAGCATACACTGGCCTGTTGGATCTGGCTGTGAGTTATATTCAGAGACCTGCCAGGGACAATGGATGTGATAAGAAATACATCACTTGGGGCATTTCAAGCAAGCACAGAAATGTTTGGTAAAAATAACAGAAGACATGGATCCAGCAGCACTTTCCCTAGCAGGTTTGCCTCTATAACTGCAAAAGAAGTCTCAGGACATGGCCTTTCCTTGAAGCAAAATGTCTGTCACTGAATGGTAGGATTTGTGGGGTTCTGACAACTCTTATCTAACAGAAGTAAAAATCTATTTCATCAGCTTGTAGGTAGTCCCTGAAATTTAATCACGGGGGATGTATTCCTGTAGTATACTAGGAAATTGAGCTCTACTGTGTAAGCAGAATGTAGAATTAAAGAACTCTTGGACCGAGAACAGACACAAGGGCGATGGATTTTAATACTATTGTTTTCTAGTTGAGGAAACAAAGGCAACTTCACCAATAAATTCTCTTTAATTTCAAGGGGAAAGAGAACCAGTATTTATTCACTAGTTACTGTAGATTGTTTTATAGATTAGGAAACTGTAGAGAGTTTAAGTATTGTGTTTAACATCACGCAGCTAAGTTAGTGCCACAGTCAGAATTTGAATCCAACTTTATCTGGTGCCTAAGCCTATGTGCCCTTTGCACTTGATCGTATTGCTCTCTTTTATTAGCATTTTTTCCATCCATTCTCCTCCCTGTCCCACTCACTTACTGTATGTATATCTTACTCTACTGAAATCTGATCTCTTCTACTTTGGACCTTAGTAAGATTCTGATAAACTAATTGATGATTTATATTAATACTTGATAAAACTCAATGCCTTATGGCCTTTATTGTGTACCTACTTTGGGATAGTCTCTAAGGGTATAAAAGAAATATCACCCCTGCCCTGAAAAATTCCAGAGTAGCACTGCGCTGCCATCTATCTAATCAACCTGTCACATTTTTGTAAACAAATTTGCGATAAAATTATTACTACATTTTTCATCTTTCCCATGATGGAGGCAAAACAGTGGGTGATTCTTTGGCCTATTTCAAATCTACTTTTTCTATAACACTATATTTCTTTCTCTTCTGTCTCCCTTTTTAAATTAAATATTAAAAATGTTAGCCAGGCATAGAAGGTGCACGCGTCATTCCAGCTACTCAAGAGGCTGACACAGGAGGATCACTTGAGCCTGAGTTCCAGGCTGCAGTGTGCTATGATCGTGCCTATGATTAGCTACTGCACTCCAGCATGGCTAACATAGTGAGACCTCATCTTTAAACAAACAAACAAAAAAAAAAAAAAAAAAAGAAAGAAAGAAAAGGAAGTCCACATTACTGAGGCTGTCTTTAATTAATAAATGCTTGAAAAGATCTTTGTAAGCCTCAAATACTTACTAAATAAATTGTAAATTATCTTTTTCTATGGGTTTGGGCATTTTCCTGCAAGAAACAGTTCAAGATCTTTCCAATCTCCCAGGCCTGGTAGTCATTAAAACTTAAAGAAGTATAATTGGTGACATGAAATATCCACATCTTATTGTTCCTGGTCAAGCTCGACAGGCAGGAAAGAGTCAAAACTCAGGAAGCCTAAAGCTTTGCTTCATTATAAAGAAATGCCACCACCAGCATTTCTCACATTTCTTTTGGAAAGAATATTCAAGTGTAAGGATATTTTCCTCAGCAACTCCTTGTTATTCATATCAAAATGTTATGTCAAGTTGATTTCCTCTTACCGTGAGGCATCACTTAAAATACCTACCTGTAGCTATGTCCAGTTAGTGGAGAATACTTCATTTGTGGTATTTCCAAGAGTCCAGGAATCTACAGAGAATTTCTTCACAGTTAAGAACAAGCACTCTACTTCCCTATTTCCCTACATTTCTGTATTAGGGCTGAGTCCTCTTCTCTCTTCTTATCACATGTAGAGAGTTGCTAGGGACTATGAAAGAAATGAGGATCCAGGAGAAGGTGTATCTTAGATTGCTTTATCTCTCTCTCACTCTCCTTTTTTTTTTTTTTTTTTTTTTTTTGAGATGGAGTCTTGCTCTGTCACCCAGTCTGTAGTAGAGTGACATGATCTCAGCTCACTGAAACCTCTGCCTCCCAGGTTCAAGCGATTCTCCTGCCTCAGCCTCCTGAGTAGCTGGGATTATAGGCATGCGCCACCGCGCCTGGCTAATTTTTGTATTTTTAGTAGAGATGGGGTTTCACCATGTTGGCCAGGCTGGTCTCGAACTCCTGACCTCAGGTGATCCACCCGCTTCGGCCTCCCAAAGTGCTGGGATTACAGGCGTGAGCCACCACGCCCAGCAGATTGCTTTATCTCTTTTACCTTTCAATCTACTATAGAGCTAAAAGAGAAAACAGGACAACTTTTATAAAAATATTGATTACTGCATGTTAGTTAAAACTAAAAATAAGGCACAAATAAGGGATCATTTATACCAAGTAAATTGGAAAAAAAAATATTTAAATGGTAATACCTAGGCAAGTTTGATTGCAGTAAAAACATCACACATATCTAGTGGTTCTTAGCCCAGAATGGTGCATTAGAACCACCTGGGGAGTTTTTGCAACTTACCAATACCAACCTTCCACCTCTACCTCAAATTCTTAGTGATGGAGTAAAACAAAGTATGCTTTTTGAAAGCAATTTTTGTAATATCTTTAAATAGCCACACAAAAACGTTTGCATTTTGAAACCTCACAATCTCACTTGTGGTAAGATAGCTTTATAAAACTGGAAATTAGGAAAAAGCTGCATGAGAAAAGCTCAGAGTTGTTTATTATATTTAAAATGTTAAGCAGCCAAAATCTTGAATGTGCAATATAGTAATTTCTATCCCCATCACCCTACACTCACTAATATAACAGCACCTACCTATGCTGGTTTTAAAGTCTCTCTAGTGCAGAGCTGACTATGAAATCAGGCATGGTACAGCCTACGTGTAGCAATATCTATAACTCTAGTGGGGCTGGCAAACTCAGGGGCAATTAATATTGATGTAATTGTGGAAATTGCATTAAAAAATAGACACTGCTGGTAAACAACTAGAAGGAAATAGAGAAAAATGAAAATAATTTGGCTTGGTGAGATGATGGCATTGTGTAAGCTATTTTTCTTTCATTTTGAATTCTGTTAACATAATTTTGATGTCCATAAAAACGTTTTTGATGGGGACTATTGGCAGGCTAAAGATGTTTTTAGCTTTATTAATTTATCTAAAGATTGAAATGTAATAACATCAACTGGCCAGACTCAAGTAGCTTAAACCCAGTGTCTTAAGAATCATTAGTCTTTCACTATCACAAAGTATCCCTCTCTACCAGTGAGGTGGAAAAATGGATCATTTTTCCATTACTGGCAAACATTTGTATTAGAACATTGTCTCCCAAGATTAACGTTATTCATTTTAAGGAAATAACTAGCATATGAATTGTATTCTATTAGCTAGTCACTAAGTCAGGAAGTCCTTGCAGAACGATGCAAGGAAAGTCAGATTTGGTTTCAGGGGAGGTTCAGTTAAGATATTAAAAAAAGCCCAGACAATGGCATTTGGCACCTAGAAGAGAAAAGCAACTTGAACTTCAATTTAACCCTGGGCTTAGCCATCTTTTTGATGATAAATTTTCCCCAGGGACCTACACTACAGATCATCCTTTATCATAGGACTTTCCCAAACAGAAGCATCTCATCCTTTGGGCCTTTCCCTGAAAAAAGTTTAATTCAAATAGGGATTTGTGTGTATCCTGTGCCAGGCACAGTCACAGTTCCTGGTGTCCTAGACCTTACAATTTGAAATGAAGACTCACTTTTTCAGTTTCCACTATTGAGCAATCAGTTTGCCTGGAGAAGCTAATGGTTGCTGGTAGATTATATTATTTTCTCACCTTTCAGTGGTTACATTCAAGTATGGACTTCTGAAGGGAAGCTTCTATGCAACCACCCTCCCCACAGCATTTATTTATTTATTTATTCATTCATTTATTTATTTTTTGAGATGGAGTCTCACTCTTGTTGCCCAGGCTGGAGTGCAATGGCACGATCTCAGCTACCGCAACCTCCGCCTCCCAGGTTCAAGTAATTCTCCTGCCTCAGCCTCCCAAGCAGCTGGGATTACGGGCATGTGCCACCACGCCCAGCTAATTTTGTATTTTCAGTAGAGATGGGGTTTCTCCACGTTGGTCGGGCTGGTCTCCAACTCCTGACCTTAGATGTTCCGCCCTACTTGGCCTCCCAAAGTGCTGGCATTACAGGCATGAGCCACCACACCCAACCTCCACAACATTTCTTATAGTGAAGACATATTAGGTCAATGGGGGAGAGATTTGCTAACCCAAGAGTCTCTAATATTAAACCCTAAACTCTCCTCAGACTTTATTCCAGGCACTTGACATTACTGGGTTTTTCATGCTCAGTTTCTTTCTTCTCCTTCCTGATCGTTGGTAGAAGTTTCAGAGGATGCAGTGCTCCTCAATACTAATGTGCACACAAATCACCTGGGATCCTGCTGAAAATGCAGATTCTGGTTCATCAGAACTGGGATGGGGCTTCAGATTCTGCAATTATAACAAGCCTTTTGATGCTGCTGCTTGTGTTATTTCTGTAGTATCTGTTAAATAGCTTGGGAAATGAGCTAAACCTTGAAGGACAAGGACAGGAAAAAAATGAAACTTTTCCTACAACAGACTGGATATCAGTGTTCATTGCCCATTCCAGTAATACATATGATCATTCTAAGCCTGAAATGTGAACTTTTGCTACCATTTTATTTTGCTTTACGGTGATTCTCTCTTTCTTCTTTTCTAATTTCACATAGGATAAAACAGGAATAATTAAGTAATCCCTTTATATAGCTTGTATTTTCTAGTATCCTTTTATTTAGATCTATACAAGGTATGCAGACTTTTCAACTATATTCTACTAAACTTCTTAAGATTCTAAAATCACTAAATTTTAATAAGTAACATATAATGCTCACAGCAAATATATGCTTCCTTGAGGAAAAGAGAAACAAAATTATTTTGGTAATAATATAGCTAAAAATGTCCATTTGGAGTGAGAGACTTGATTTTAAGATTGAGCTGTTTTAATCTCATTGGAACTGTGGCCATTTTCTTATCTTCTCCAAGTGTTCTTCGTCATCCATAAAATGGGTATGATAACTATATCAGAGGGTGTTGGAAAGTAAAAAGGAAAACAAATTATTTGAAATGCTTTGGGAACTGAAGACACTTTAAATAGCTGCTAATTATTAATTATTCATTACATTTTCATGTACCTTGCCTGAAATCACAATGTTTTATTGCATTTCACACACCAATATTTATGAATATTACTAAATGTAAGTATAAAAGACTAAATTTGTGAAAAATCTCCTAAACTCACTGTACCTCCAGAAAGAAAACAAGCTGTTATAATATCCGAAGAGAATTTGTTAAGAAAGCAATCCCCCAAACAATAAAAATGTACTAATTTTTGAAAAATAATTGTTTAAGCTGTTGCAAGCTCCAGTGCTTTTTATAGCTAATATTCTTTTCTCTAGCTTTGCTAAATTTAGTAGTTTATCTCAATTATTAAGTGACAGTAATATGTAAGTATCTAAGAGGTGAAATAAATCTACTTTAACCTTGTATAGAATGGTTTCTAAAACAATGATCAAACTTTATGAGAATGCAAAAATACTCCTTAAATATTGTAATCATCCAGAAACACTGACACACATGTCTAATGAGTCAAAAATATTAATTTCCTTTTTCTCTCCTTCAATATATGTAAATGTTAGCAAGCCTGATGAAAGGTTGAATCAGAGATTAGCTCAAAACTGTCAAGGAGAATATCAAAACGACACCTTCTGGGGCATGTAGGCAAACCCAATGCTTAGTGGAGACAGGCTAATTTATCATAGTGCAGTTGCGATGGCAACAACAGTTCTTGGTGCCATGTGACCCAAGGCAGTTTCTGTTGACTGGCTCTAACTGACTGTCAGTTCAGCAAAGGTTCCACTGTTTGCAGTGAAAAGGAAGAGAGAGCATTGATACTTGTTGAAAAGGCATAATAATAATAGTGTATCTCAAACCATGAAAGCATCCCTTTGTTTCCTCGAAGTTTATTTTTATGCTGGCTAAAGAGATCCCTCTAATTTTTGTTACACAAAGACCCCTTATTTATTCATAGATTAAATATGTGTCCCTCTGTTTACTAAGAATTCTATCTATGCCGATAGAGTTGCAAACAACAAGAATTTAAATCTTTCAGGATAATAATAATGTTTTATTTACAATGTGCTAAATTTTTTACAGAACTTTTTCTAGTATATTTCATAAGATCACAAGAAGTCTGGTTGTATGAAATCTAAGCCAGTAACTAAATTCTCCTGCATATAATTTTTTCAAATGCAAAACATGGAGCCTGACAGTGTTCCCCTCTGATCCAAAGAGAGCATGAAGATCTTTATTATTATTATTATTATTATTATTATTATACTTTAAGTTTTAGGGTCCATGTGCACAATGTGCAGGTTAGTTACATATGTATACATGTGCCATGTTGGTGTGCTGCACCCATTAACTCGCCATTTAGCATTAGGTATATCTCCTAATGCTATCCCTCCCCGCTCCCCCCACCCCACAACAGTCCCCAGAGTGTGATGTTCCCCTTCCTGTGTCCATGTGTTCTCATTGTTCAATTCCCACCTATAAGAAAGGTAGACAGTAAGTATTCCCTTTATTCTTCTTGTCTCCTTTTCACTGTTATTTTCATTGATGAGCAAGTAACAAGGGCCATGGAGAGATCACCACACTCTTTGATTCAACAGTTCCACTGTCGGGATTTTATCTTGGGGAAACCTCACTAAAGAAATAGTTCTATGACACAGAGGAGCAAGAATGAGATTTGGAGTCAGATAGGAATTTCAAATCCTGGTTCTGCCACTCGCTCACTGACTGCCCTTGGGGAAGTATTTTTCCTCTATGAGCTTTGAGTTTTCTCATTTGTAAAACAGACTTCAGAGTATCCACCCTGAACGGTGTTCAGGAGCCTTATAAATCATATGTGCTAAGTGTCTGGTATATGCCCCATGTATCTACCAGAGCTCTCAGTATGTGGCATTTCTCAGTGCAGTATCATCTCTAAAAACACTGGAAAAGCAATCCGCATTCCTAGAATTAGAAAAATGAGAAAACTTAGAAAAATGAGTTAGTAAACTTTATAAATGAGGTGTATCAACAGAATTAAGCATGATCTAATCATTTAAAATTTTGATTAAAAAATGTGACTATGGGGGAAATTTTATGATGTAATAAAAATAATACTATTACAAAGAGCACAAGTAAAATTATGGACTTTATAATATTCTATCACTGTATAAAATACACATGTCTGAAGATTGTAACTGGCTAGACGAAAATACTATAGAAAGTATGATTACAAGTGATTACTGTGTTAATATTGATCCCTCCTTTAAGGTACTTCACTGTCCTTTCCATTAAAAATATAAGGAAAGAAAACAGTATAGAGGTTGGAGTGGTGAGAGGAACACCTTCAATGGCTCACACCACCAACAACAGCAACCAGAATGCATTTAAAATCCCTCTTTCTCTTCCACTTAAGAATACCCATTCACCCCAAGTCCATGGGAGGCAGAGGCAAAGTTAACTAAATATGGCTCTGCAAACACTTTTGTGCATGTTCTTGATATTCCCTGACCAGTACTGCCTCAAGGAAAAAACAGAAAAACATTTATAAGAAAGAATCCATGTGTTAAAGAATTCTAAATTACATACCAAAGAAAGAGTAAGTGGAAGAAAAGTGCGAGAATGAGAGCAGTTTGCAAGATTGATTAAAAGGTGTGGTTCGCCTTTGGAATGCATTTGTGTTCAAATTTGAGATTTAGATGTTTGATACCCTGGCATGCGGGAATAGCAGCTTTTCCATAGGATTAGAAGTTCATTATAACCTGGAACTAATGGCCACAGGAACTAAGAGACACAGGACTTTTTAGCTGAGTCTTTTTAAGTGGCAGTTGAGCAGTTCACTGAGGGCCAGGTTAAGTGCTGACAGCCCAGGAAGGAGTGAAGAAGGCAGATAAGAAGGCATCGACAGGGGCAGCTGGGTAGGTCTCTCAGTGAATGCTGACATGCTTTCCTCTTTCAACATCCCAGCTAAACTGGCTAGTGTCCAGGTACTATTATCTGCTCTGGCAAGGACAGGCCACATTTCACTCCATGCAAAAAGTATGTCGAGCAGATGCACTCAGGAACAGCCAAAGAAAAGTGCTTGATTCTTCATTACACTCTTCTTATCTCAACTGCGCTCCTCCTAACTATGAGGTGTTCTTAATTTACCAGTCTCGTTAAAGAGTATTGCTGTTTTAAAGCAGAAAAACATATACTAAAAAAGATAGAAAATATAGACTGAAAATCCATCTTGTTGGTCTTCATGGAAATTCTGTTAGTCATTATTAGGGTTCCCTACCTAAGTCAAAATCACGCTGCACTGCAGGAAACTTGTATGGTGTACTCAAAACAAGGAAATGACATCTAAACTCCAGTCTAGTGTGGTCGCAACTGGCATCTTCATTAGCAAGTCAAAGTGATCTCATGAAATTGAAATTTGGTTGCTCTGTGCTTCCTTACAATACACGGTTGATATCTTTGGGCTGTGGTTCTGCCTCACTAGGTACTCCGACAGCCATCTCTCTTTGAGGTGTCACCACTCTCTAGCATGTGGCTGAGTTCCCATTGTTGTTTTAGTGACAGAAGTCTCCCCTCCCCCACATCCTTAAAGAAATCATTATTGAATCTGAAGGAAGCCTCTGCCCCACTACAACCTCTCACATTCACTTTGCCTCTTCTTCAAAGGGTGTAGGCTTTTGTGAAACAAAAGCCAGCAAGACTTACAGGCTGTGCCTGGTTTGTGGTCAGCCTTATACTTCCCCGGAGAAAATGAAGCATGTGAAGCATGGAGGCTACTTGAATGGCAAAAAGGAAAAGGAGAAAATAGAAACACACACACATATATATATGTATGTATATACACATACATATATACATACACACACACACACACACACACACACACACTATTTGATGAAGACTTACATCGTCAAGCTCTGGGACCAAGTACAAGGTAGAGAATTTGTAGAGTATGTGTGTGGTGGCAGGGGATGGGGTTACTATGTAAAAGTGAAAGCCCCGAGGCACAGGGACACTGAAACAGGAAGAGACTAAAACAAACATGAATCAATAAAGGCAAAATCACCAGGTTGAGTGGAGTAACGATTTGAGTTTCCTGATATAGGCTCTTCACACTAACGCTAGGTCAGCTCTAAACATCACTGATTCCTAAATCAATAACTGTTACAAGATTTTTGTTTTATTTGTTTTAAGTTAAAAGAGTGCCATACTTTGTGTGGTGGTGTTCCTTAGAAGATGTGCCTATACTTGAATGGAGCAGAAGATTTTATTTTCAACGGTGAATAATCCTTGTGGTTTTTAAAATAATTGCTGTAATTATAAATAGCATTAATTATGACATTGTTTTCTTTTTAATCATTTACACCTTCAGTTAGACTTGGGCTCTTAAGATTAGCTGATTTGAGCAACATATTAACAGGACCAAGATCACAGGCATGGATATCTTGGGGCCAGCTACGCTGACTCTACGTCATGATTATGGATTGTACTTCTAACCTCAGCCTGCCAGTTTTTAAATGCATTCTTCTGGTCTCAAGGGGTATTTTGTAAGAACACACGAACAAATCGATGAAAATCGATTTCCTGTTGGAAAAAACTCAGATTTTATGACCTACATCTCATGAGTAACCAGCCCCTTTGCATATGAAAAACATAATTAATTAATTCATTTTCAAATGGAGCTGTCTACAAGGATGTCAGGGCAAAACAAATTTACATTAAAAACATTGTTTACTCTTGACAGATCAGTAGACTGAAGTCTATATCTGCAGGCAGGAAATGTATTGCTCTTGAATAATATCCAATTAAGCTTTTCAACATTTTCCAAGAGCATTCAAGAAGGAAAACATATCCCTTATCAAGGATTCTTTGCCTTATAACTAACTAGGTAACTTCTAGAATCATTCTCACTATTGCTGATACAATCTATTCAAAATAATATCGTGAAGAAGGCCGATTTTATCTGTAATCTATATGGATACTGTTGTGAGTTAAAGTAAGTTTGCTAGAAATAGTCATGGGAACCCACAGTTTTAGAGGCTCACATTCTGTAACCGTTCTTGTCATGGGCTAGTCCCTTATTCAGACATTGAATAGCCTTTTTTTTTTTCCAGAAAATCATGGTACTTATATTTTTGTCTTCTTTTATTTTCAAGGACCATGTAGCTTTTTTTCATATTAATGCTCATATGCAAAGCCTATACTAGTCTTTCTTATTATTTTCTAATTTTTATTTTTTTACATTATAGTAGCATTTTAGGCTGAATCAGGATTGTGTGAGAAAAGTAGCAGGGTTTAGATCATGGACTTTAATGTGGAGCTCCAAGCAGGCCTTGCCTTTTACTGCAATGGGTTAGCATGAGCATGTTTTACAGCTCTGAGCCTCAGTTTTTACATTTGTGAAATATAGGCACTGATCCCCTAGATCTTAGGTTTCTTGTGAGAATGCGATTAGATAAGCATGTTATATAAACTAGCACAGTGTTAGCATGTAGCACATGGTAAAAGTTAGTATGATTATGATATCTTACTATGATCATCAAATAATGAGGGGTTTAAGATCAGTTGCCTTTCAGCTACCCTATTATTGCTGAGTTTAATGAGTGACCTCTAATGGAATACAGAGCTCAAAACACAATTGGTAAGACATTATCTGTGGCATACTACAAATATTTTGCTCATTCATTCACTCATTCATTTATTGATCACCGTAAGTGGAAGGACTGGAAACAAGAATATAAGCTCTAGCTTAAGGAAATAGGAGAGGCACATTATTGCAATATAGCCTAATTATAATATTTTATATCAAATAATTTAGATACATGTAAAAGTTCTTTGTAAATGTTGTCATAATGATAATTATCTGGTGCCCTTCCAGATAGCAATTTCAGTAGAATGACTCTTTTAATGCTATTTTTATTTATTATAATACCTAAAGAGATACATATTCCAGTGAGGCTAATACAAACAACATGAAAATTTCAGATGAGGCCACCGTTTTATGAAAGTGCTTGAATTTGACCAGACTGGAATATAGGATGCGTGTTCTAGTTTATCCATAAAGATACCCTAATATTCTGAAATTAAGGATTCCTTGAGTCTTGCTGAATACTGAGAGCAAATCTAAAATGCCTTCATTAGTAAAATTTTAAAAAGTAAGAACAAATTGAAATTTTCTGGATGGTTTCCTGTGATTGGACCAAACTGTCCAAACTGTCCAAGGAAGCAGAAAGTAGAAAAGCAGACTTGTTTTGTGTAAATGTGGGTGTTTTGTTTTGTTTTCCAACTTCAGACTACAATTGCTGAATTAAGCTAGTTTCCAGCTTACTACTCAATCAAGTGAGAACAACATAGAAAGGGAAGAAGGCACACATTGCTTAAAGACCACTTCTGGAAAGAAAACCTGGATCAGTGCATTCCAAAGTCAAGTTGATAAACTATATAATGGAAATTAGTGACAAATTTAGATTAAATACCTAATTTGCAGAATCTGATTTTGCTTCACTGTATGAGAAGGGATTTCATGGATTTTATAATAAAGGAAGATTACAAAGAGACAATAATCTCTTGGATTACTCTATACTTTCTCAGGATTGTTACTTTATCATGGGTATTGGAATCAGTCACATATGAAACTAAATTGACTATAATTTTAGACAAACCTTGTAAGCCTTAGTTACTTCTTTTGTAAAAATGAGAGCATGAATATGTATAAAATATTCGATAGTGATTGGCGTAACACCAGGAACATAATCAATATTCATTACATATTAGTTTAATTTTGCCTACATTTTTAATACAGATACTGATACTTTTCTTAAGAAAATAGCAAAACCAGAACTTCGATTGAATCCAAAAGTAGATTTTACTAAAACAAGAGAAAAGTAAATATATCCTTCTTTGCCTCTATATTTTTCTAAGCCCTGACCTAAAATAGCTAGTCCTTAGTCCCCCAGTGATAGTTATATCAATTACTCCCTAGTCAGGAAGATGTCTAAGCCAAAAGTAAGGCAGAAATTCTGGAGAAATTGGCCATCAGCAGACACAGTGTCTAACTGCCTCCACCTGATTGAGAAGTCTCATATCCATGACACGATGAAATATTGTCAGCTGAACTTAGGAAGGGCACTCTGAAATTCTTACAAAGCAACATTTTGTGTGTGTGTATGTGTGTGTGTGTGTGTGTGTATGTGTGTGTGTGTGTGTTGGCCTTTATCTGGATTTATTGTTGATGAATGGCTTGATTTTAAATCAACAGGCTATGGTTCAAACCATTTCACTTCTTTTCAGTTTGTCCATTTGTAAGTTAAACTTTTAAATTCAGTCCCTCGTCTGTAAAACTGCAGTAAGAACACTTACCTCTAAGGCTGTTTTATGAATTAAATGAGATAATGTATGTAAGATGGTTATCATATTGGCACATATTAAGCATTCAGTCAATTATAGTACTTGTTCTTATTATTTATTAATAGAAGTAATGCATTCGTTACTTATTAATATCTTCCAAAGTTTGAAATTTGTAATTCTTTAAACGTATTTATGTGAAATCTTAACTGTGCTTACTTAATGCTTCATTAAGTGTTGCAACACGAAATGACCTCACTATTATTAAGTATCATTACAGTCCTCTGTAGCTTGCTACACATCTACAAAAGGTATCAAACACCAGAATTTTAAAATACGTAGAATGGGCTGGGCGTGGTGGCTCATACCTGTAATCCCAGCACTTTGGGAGGCCGAGGCAGGCAGATCACGAGGTCAGGAGTTCGAGACCAACCTGACCAACATAGTGAAATCCTGTCTACTAAAAATACAAAAATTAGCGCCATGTGGCGGCGTGTGCCTGTAGTCCCAGCTACTCGGGAGGCTGAGGCAGGAGAATCGCTTGAACCTGGGAGGTGGAGGTTGCAGTGAGCTGAAACCACACCATTGCACTCCAGCCTGGATGACAGTGAGACTCCATCTAAAAAAGAAAAAAAGAAATATATACATATATATATGTGTATGTGTGTGTATGTATATATGTGTGTGTGTGTGTATATATATATATATTGCATAGAATGGTAACGTCTTCTAGTCCATTTATTGCCTTTATTGAGTGTATCAGTTTCCTATCGCTGCTGTAACAAATTACCACATATTTAGTATTATAAAACAACATAAATTTATTATTTTATCGTCCTAAAATCAGTGTGTCTACGGGATTGTATTACATTTGGCGGCTCTAGTAGAGAATCTATTTTCTTGTCTTTTCTATCTTCTAGGGGCTAACAGCATTCCTTGGCTATTTCCTCTGCTGGTTTTAAATAAACTAGCAGTCCAGCATGTTCAAATTTCATTTTCCCTCTCTGATTTTGCTTCAGTCACCACATCTTTTATCCTGATTCTCACTCTCTTACCTCTCTCCTTTTCTTGCAAGGACTCCTGTGATTATATTGGGTCCACTTGGATAATCCAGGATAATCTCTGTATCTCAAGATCCTTAACTTAATCACATCTGCAAAATCTCCTGACAAATATACTTGTAAGGTAACATATTCAAGATTCTAGAGATTAAGACTAAGACATCTTTGGGAGGTCATTTTCTATCTGCTACAGAGAATATGAAGGAAAAAGCTGTTTATACCCTTGAGGACATAAAGGACATATTAAAGAAAAGATTCAAGTTTAATGTTGTTCATATTTTATTTTACAAGCATATTTCAAAGGGGATAGAGCAGAAAAAAAGTTTCTTGGGTTTTTACCATGTGACAGAATCCATGCGAGATAATTTATACAATTTCATTAAATTGTCTAAGCCACACTCACTTTATTAGGAAGGTTCCATTAGCCACATTTCACAGAAGAGGAAACAGGACTCCTAGGACTCCATTCCAGCTAATGGTAGAATTAAGAATTTGAAATAAGCCTGGCCAATTCCAAAATCCACATGCCTAACTAGGTCACGCTCTGTCTATAACTCATGGTATCTTAGCTAGAACAGTTTAAAAGAATTCCTAAAATATGAATAAAATATTTAAGGATTTCTATATTATATTAAATGGCTAATTGTTTGTACATTTTACTCATGATTTTATCTTCTATTGAACTAAAAATGAAAAACATGCAAACAGAAAAAATGTTCTAGTACATATATAGCTATTAAATATGCACAGTTTTGCTATAGAGAAGACTCATTTTTCTTTCTTAATAGATAATAGACATTTTTCTGAAAGTTTTATAAATCTTAAAATATATGCAATCAATATTTAAAATATTAACATGGATACTGAAGAGCTTTGTACTTAATTTAATCAAAGGAGAATGCTGGGATGCTTTTTTTTTTTTTTTAATATTTTAGTCATAGGACTTTAGATTGCAAACTGCCCAGAGCAGGGTTGAGAGAGACATTGAGAAAAAAGGAGCAAACCTATTATCTTGTGAAACCGAAAATTCTAATGTTGATCTTCAGGCTGAAAGGGCAGACTAAATACAGATACTCTGAGGCCACTTATTTGAGATAGAAATAAAAAAGGCTTGGATTATCTCTTATGGTTATCAAGTGTTCTAGCCTACTACTAGTCTAGATTACTGCATCTGAAGTACCAAATAAATGGCCCTTTGGATTGGATGATTCATTGACTCCTAAAGCAGGTGTGTTAGAAAGTGCAAATGTAAATGTTATATTGCCATTGACTGTGCTCATAAAATAATGAAAACTATGATAATATAATTTGTTTTCTTCAGATTTGGGCCATATCTTGTATCACATCATATAAGAAAAATAGAAGACACAGTCTGGCACAAAGTTTACTCAAATGTCACAGGTGCAGATTGTTTTTGGTTGACGGGACAGATGCTACCATAACACCTACCAACCTGCTAGTTTGGCTATTTTCATCTTCAGCCACCTTCAAGCATGTGAGAATGCATATGAGCCATCAGATTTGCTGTTAACTTCCTCTGAAGCTCAAAGTTTAAGAGTCAGTAGCTCATCACACTCTATTTAAGGTTCACAACCCCTGGTTCAACCTCTAGGTTTTAAACATTGGAGCCACCTGCTAAAGGAGAAAAGATTGGTGAATAATAGAAGACTTAAGTGCTCCAGGTCTTTCAACCTCTGTCAATCAGAACTTTTCAGTTCTTGGCTTGTTTAGGTAGAGAGAGAGAGAGAGAGAGAGAAAGAGAGAAATGTTTGAAAATCACTGCTCTAGAACCTTGTAGCTGGCTGACAAATGTATACATATGTTTAAAATGAGAAGCTTATAGTTTCAAATTTTGAATCATAAATTCAAGGAACACAATATAAACAACGAATTGGAATTCAGCATATGTGTTTCAATTTCAAGATCTTTTGTTGACTTACTTATCCAACTTACTTTTTAAGATGCCTTTATGTTTTGGGGATTTAAATGAGTTAAACCTCAAAAATCCTCCAAAGCAATTTGGAATTTACATGAAGTTCATAGCAACAGATTTCACTCAAATTTGGTTCTTAATATATATATGTAATATATATTACATATAATATATATTATATATTATATGTAGTATATAGTATATATTATATATAGTATACTATATACATGTATAATATATGGTATATATTATATGTAGTATATATAATATATGGTATATATTATACATTTAATATATTATATATCATATATTTCTACTATATATTATATATAGTAGAAAATAATTCAATTGACTTTAGTAATCTATTGTTTCAGTTGTAGTAATTTATTTTTTCTGTGTTCAAGTTCAGTTCATACAAGGAATGCATTTAGACATTAAAAAAATGGTTTTCTTTCCTTTCTCTTAAGGCTTCATTTACACTGTTTTGATTGTGATCAAATCTCATTTATTTTACCCTAGGAAAATATTATTTCTCAGCAACTCAAATGTAATTAAATTTATTAATTTAACTTTTTATTTCAGTTAAGAGATTATCAAGGTATTTTTCCAACAAGATTATATTACCCTCATTGAAGGAAGCAGGTAACGTGTGTATGAGTTCTTTGACTTCTCCCAAGTCGTACAGCTAATGAGTGTTAAAACTTGAAATGAGCTGAACCCTCCTAGCAACTAGTATGTATTCTCATCAGGATGTCCCTTCTTCTATGTATAAAACCTTTGAAAATACAGTTATCAGAAATTGACATCATGAAGAATTAAGTGGTGTTGATCATTGCTAATTGTAGTAGTTGGAGCTATCTGAATCACTGGCTGACTCAAACAGACCCTTAGGGCATGCTTATTCTAACTTGCCACTCATTTTCTAAGCAGAAGGTTTTTCTTTGTGCCATTCTGAATACATTATACCAACAGCTACAGCAGAGCCCAATTCAGGGCCTTAGCAACCCAGGGTGGTGCTACATAATTCCTAAGCTTTAACTAATGTCTTTTGGTGATGGTGGTGTTTCTTGGTTATTTGCTACTTTAATCAGTTTCTAAATAATGTTTTAAGGAAACAGCCTCATTGATCCAGGCTAATACAACTGCACATATTAACGAATAATATATAAATCTATATTTTTTATGACTTGGAATTTTAAAATTTGTATAAAGAACTAAATATTTATGTTTTTATATGTTTGATCAATTTTTATTAATAAATGTTTCTTGAACTTTAAATAGAATCAGGCTAATAAAAGTTATTTGCCAAGCACTGTGGAAGAAAAAGACACAAATATAGTTTAGACAGTATACTGGTAGCTGCATGTATACTACAAAAATTTGAAGAGAATTACATGTAATGTTAACTTTGCTAAGAAATATAGCTCAAATTTTTAAAAAGCCATTTCTCATCATGCATCTGAACATGTTTGTTCACATTCTGTTTTTCCTAGGAAATAAAAACATTAAATATTATGTTTCATAAAACTATTATACTTTCATAAAATTATTTAAAATTTCATCCCAAGTGAGTTTTGGGTACATTTTTTCAAGCTGGTTATTTATATTAATCTTACACACTTCAAGAACTGCAGATTTGTCTTCTCAGAATGGAGGAGATGAAAGATTTTTGGTAAGGATTATTGATAAAAAGAAGCTTGAAGCTCTTTATTAGAAACAGTTAACTACTTTGGCTTCTATTCTAATGCCATGTGTCATCTCTGGAAAGCAATTTCCCCAACTGATAGAATAATATCTTCATGGAATAGTGTTTGTTAGGTGAACTGACATAGCAGGTAGACTGCTTGGGGTTAAATTCCACGAGCAATTCCATTAAACTCTTTATTCTTCAATTTCTTCACCTGAAAATGGGAAGAGAAATTGAGTCCACTTCATAAGCCTGTTCTGAGATTTGAATAAGTTAATGCATGAAAAGCTTTTGTAATAATGACTGGCACATACACACTATATAATTATTATCATCATTGTCATTATTGTAACTTCATATCACATTTCATCAACATTTTTTCAGCAATCTTACCTACAAAGCCAAGAGGTAAGACACCTAATCTAATAGTTTCGATCTTTATTTGACTATATTTCATATTTTTAAGTCTATGAGTCTTCAAAGTGAAGAGGAAATAGGAAGCTAAGAGGTGGAAAAAAGTCAATTTACTACCATGGTTGCTAGGGTCTGTGGGAAAGGCAGCAGAGATGGGAGCCTTAGGAGAGGGTCTGTTTTGTGGTAATTGTTTTATTCTTAAACTTCTGGAACTTCAAAAGGACTTTCCAAAAGTTTCACAATCAGCATTTCTAAAGGAACTGAGATCTGCATCTTGAATGGTCATACATACCCCACCCTAAAATGAATTGGCCAGAGAATGTGCCTGCCACAGAGAGCTATTACACTGTATTCCTTTTCTTCTTCCCTCTTTAGAAGGGCACTTCATAAAGAATGGTGTACATCTCTCTCTTCCTATAGTTTACTGATCCTGTGATTTAAAAATTGCTGGTGTGGGTTAAACATCTTCCAAGACGAAGTAATTTTGAGGAAATATTCTTAGAGTTACCTGAATGATGTATGACATAATCTCCCTCTCACATCTCATTAAATTTTCTGTATAAATCTGATAAATAAATTGAAACAAAAAATCGTTAGATCATTAAGTAAAGAAAATATTTAACATATTGGTGATTGTATTTAGAAAAAGAATAGCTGAGTAAAAACTCCTTTTACAAGTCAGTTAATTTTCATTTCTTTCTTTTCAACCAAATTGAAGGTGATGATAATTGAGTTGTCAGCTGAGAGATCATTAACAGTAATTTTCATCATAGATATCTATGTGATTTTTGGCATATAACTTGGAAAAAGTTCAAATAATTGAATGGCATTTTTTAGAATAAAACTTCTTCCATTCTCATTTACTTTATGTGAATTTTCTCAAAACTGACATCTATAAAAATAAAACTAAGCATAAAATCTATGTTTAATATTACCTTATAGCAATACAAAAAATTCAGCCATGACTACAAAAACTGATTGGAGAAACAGAGATCATCCATCTCATTAAGGACTGAATTCCCAATACATTTAAAAACATTTGTTTAGTAATTATCAAATGTATTTATTTATTTGGATCAAGTGCGTATCAATAATAATTATACAAAAAACCTGAAAGAAATATTTTAACAATTTTGTCATCACAGGAATTTTTTTAATTTAAATTTCTATTTATATACATATTTTCATTGCACAAAATTTTAAGACCTGATAAAGGTCTTTCAAACGTGAAAAATATATTTCATTAAAATATAATATTATGGGAAAGGTTAAATAAAAGTCCAAAGACAGAAAGAAACAATGCAAAATCTTTTAACTCTACAGGGCTTTTTGATGCATTCTATTTTGTAATGTATGACAGTAGGTCTTAAATTGATGTGACCTTCAGAGTCAATTAGGTATGCCTGTAGTCCAGCACTTTCAGAGGCCAAAGTATGAGAATCCCTTGAGCCCAAGATGTCAAGGCTGCAGTAAGCCATAGTCACACCACTGCAATTCAGCCTAGGCAACAGAGTATAACCGTGTCTCCAAAAAAAAAAAAAAAAATTCAATTAGGTACAAATAAAAGAGTCAAAACAATTATTATAACATGCCAATATTTACTGTATGTTGGGAATTATATACTTTTAAATGTTAAACTTATGAGAAGACATTTAAGTGACATAGTTCTTAAAATATTCTTTTAGAAGGTATATGGGTAAAAATATATAAAAACCACTAACTTGAACCCTTTCAAAAATCATCTGGTTCTAAGATGGCATGATTATTTTGAAAATGAAATATTTACTTGGTATATTTATTAACATTTTACTTAAATTTTAATCTAGAATTCCTTAGAAATATTTAGAGTATTACCTTTAAAAACCAATTTTGAGTGGTTTGGTTTTGCCTGTGGATATTTTCTTTGGCATCTTGGTATTCTTTCTAAAAGTTAATAAAAGAAATAATAACACACAAACATTGGAACATAAAATGGATCAAACCAATTTTTTTCTTTTGGTGGGCAAAGCAGATGGGAAGATAAAATGCAGGAATATTAATTAAAACACCACTTAGTGTAGTAGAAATTCACATTTGTAGATGTTAATAATGTTATCCATTTTTAAGTACTTAATTAAAAAGTGACATTTTAGAAAGCTGTACCTGGATAATGAAAATAAGCCACTGAGGATCTTTTGGGAATGTTGGTATTTTGATTCAAGTTTTGGACTAATAACAGTTTGAATAAAAAAAACAGTTCATTTAAAGAATTCAGAGAGTAGGAACCTTCTGACAAATGAGCTCAATCCATGGGAGAAATAAGGGAAAAATATACCACTGCAGCTGCTGTTTTTATTTCACCAATTCAGAATAATTAGAATGTCATCTACCTGGACCCAGTATAGAGTAGTAACAATTACTATTGCCCAGATGTTTTGTTTACCTGCCTCCCTCGCAGAACCATTGTGCCACTTTCTGCTAACTTGGGAGCTGGAAGAATTATAGTCCAATTGCTGGGTGTGGAACCAGGACAGGAAGGAAGAGCCTGCTCCCAGAGCAAAGGCCAGGAAGCCTGTCTGCAGAGTAGGGGAAGATAACGTTGGATATCTTTTCCCAAAAAGTGGATCTGTTGACAAACATATATGTAAATGTATTCTAAGAAGATTAATTATTTAAAAGTAGACCAGAGATAAAAATTATAAATATATATATTCATAGCTTAAAGAATAATAATGAATCAGCACCCCGATTAAGAAATAGAACATTACAGTACCTTTAAAAAGTTGATTATTTTAAAAATAAAATCTATGTCATTGTTCTGATTTCTCTCACTCCAATTAGAAAGCAAAGATTTTCAAAAAGCATACATGTCATTCAAAACTTCTTTAGCTGTCATTCCTTCTTATTTTTAGTGCTGTCATTTTCATTAGAATCTTGGTATACTAAAAACTCTAAGATCTTACTATAATCAAATTCTAATTTTTAAAAAATTTAGTGACTAAAAAACGAAATACATTTAGATTTTCAGGTCTAAAGATTTTTAAAAAAAATACTTTTTTATTAACTTTAAATAGTATTTTTTTCTGTTTTCATGTTATCTAAGGAAAAAGATAACTGTATCAGAAAAGACTATCACTCTTAACAACTTAAAATAACTCTTAAGAACTATTAAAAGAACTATCTCTATTCTGGAAAAGATAATTTTACTAATTATTATTTAAGTATACTGTGAAATCTCAAAAACGTCTAAGTCTCCAACTCTAGTTTCTCTAAATAATACTTTTTTATTTCATCATTTTCCCTAACCATAAAAGTCAAGCATAATTCTGGAAAAGATAATTTTACTAATTATTATTTAAGTATACTGTGAAATCTCAAAAACGTCTAAGTCTCCAACTCTAGTTTCTCTAAATAATACTTTTTTATTTCATCATTTTCCCTAACCATAAAAGTCAAGCATAACTCGTAGCTTGCCATACAGAATCAAGTTCACCTAAGTGGTTTGCTGAGTCCCATGGTCTAATCCCAATCTTATTTCCCACTAAATTCTGAGAATAATCTGCTTCCAACAAACCTACCGGTGTATACATCCATATATTTATCATTCTCTACTATTTATTCAAATTCTCTCCACTTTACAATGTTCCTTATCTAGGCAAGAGCACAGTGAATCTCGTTTCTTTTACCTCACGAGATTTTCATTACCTATAGCTATCTTATATCGCACCTTGTAATGTTCCATGTTTATGTGGCATCCTGCTCCATGAAGGCAGGAAATGCATCCATCCAGGTTAGAAACTTTTAGAAACTGTGTTTGCGAGTGGGTGGGGAAAGTGCAGGAAAGTATTTTCAGTCCCGTTGTTAATATAAACCTTAACCCACCCATTCTTCACCATACCTTTAGGCAATTCAGTACCACCTTCAAAGTTATAGGACTATTAACTGCTTTATTGCCTGGAATGATCTTGGTAGAGTGTAACTGGAAAGCCAGTTGGGCCTTTCTTACCACTTTCTCTTTTATCCACATGTGGCAAATGATTATTTTCTCCCCATGATCTACAAACTTCTCATTGCTTTTCCAGACACCTTCTGAATTATGAATTGCCTTTTTTTCTTTCTTTCTTTCCTTTTTTTTTCTTTTGAAGTGGAGTTTCACTCTTGTCACCCAGGCTGGAGTGCAGTGGCGTGATCTCGGCTCACTGCAACCTACACCTCCCGGGTTCAAGGGATTCTCCTGCCTCAGCCTCCTGAGTAGCTGGGATTACAGGTGCACGCCACCACGCCTGGCTAATTTTTGTATTTTTAGTAGAGATGGGGTTTCACCATGTTGGTCAGGCTGGTCTCAAACCCTGACCTCGTGATCCATCCACCTCGGCCTCCCAAAATGCTGGGATTACAGGCATGAGCCGCCATGACCAGCCAAATTGCCTCATTTTTTAGTATTTAAAAGTGTAGAGTTTAGCCTAAGTCTAAGACAAAGTCTCTCATCTAGTGTGAATCCTCCCCTTCTAACTCAGTCATGACATAGGCTCAGAAACTTGAGGGAGGGATGAGGACACAATTAGTCTCTCCTCCTGCTCTTCCTGGCTACTATACACTTCTTCCCATTCACTGCCCAGGCTACTTCTGGCTCTTTCCAAAGTGTAAGAAGAAGATGGGGAGTAAAGTTAGAAAGACCTCCCTTGAAAGTTAGCATTTGCACATTTTTCAAGAGTGGCCTCATTTTAGGATTGGAGGAGACAAGGGGGACATTGTTCTCCCACTCTCAACTGCTGCTCCAGAAAACACACACACACACACACACACACACACACACGTACACACAGATACAGATACACACATACATACATACATGTACATTCATAAGCAGGTATGCTGGTGTGTCACAAAAACAGGCTTTCTTCCTTCTGAACCCGAGAGCAGCTGCAGAGCGCCTTGTGATCCCTGTAGCATGCTTCTTCAGTGATAGGGAGAGGGGCTCCAAGAGTCCTTACTTCTCTGAAGACCTGGTTGTGTCCGGCACAGTGCTTTTTATGTAGGAATTGTAGAACACCCCTCTGAGTAGTTGAAATTCCCTAACATTCAGGGTTGCACACATATTTTCTGAAATACAAGTGTAGCTAGGTCTCCATTATTTGTTTTTATTACCATGACCAAAAAGAGTTATTGTGATTATTCTTAACAACTTTAATATTAAACTTCCGATTTTACAACTTAAGTTGTGAGTTACCTATTGTTAATCTTATAAATTGGCTAGTGTTATTTATATATGGAAACCCAGACTCAGAAAATTAATTTGTCCAGGGTCATACACTTTTAAGTGACAGAGTCTTCCAATCCTCTGTTCTTGGGGATCACCACACAGCCTCTTTGGTAACTTTCCTTTTTGCCTCGTGAGTGACAGGAGCCTCAACTGTGTGGTACATTATCCTCTGTGATCATGACAAAGAACTTGAACTTTTCGAGTCTCAAGTATCTTATCTCTTAAACAAAATAATCTTAAAAATACTTGCCTCAAAGATTTACTGGGATAACTAAGATCTATAATACTTGGAGATAGGAACTATGTCACATAGTGCATGACACATAAAAGGCACTTAATATTCACTGAATTGAATTAAATCTCACAGATTTAAATAAAAGGCCTTTGCCTTAATGTTCAACTTTGTATTTGGTATGAGGTCTCTCTGTCTCCCTTCAATTCAATGATATTTAGAGGTACGCTCACAATAGATTAGACATAGTTAATTTTTTTTTTTTTTTTTGAGATAGAGTCTCTCTGTTGCCCAGGCTGGAGTACAATGGCACGATCTCAGCCCCTTGCAACCTCTGCCTCCTGGGTTCAAGAGATTCTCCTGCCTCAGCCTCCCCAGTAATGGATTACAGGCATGTGCCACCATGTCTGGCTAATTTTTTGTATTTTTAGTAGAGACAGGGTTTCACCATGTTGACTAGGCTGGTGTTGAACTGCTGACCTCAAGTGATTCACCTGCCTAGGCCTTCCAAAGTGCTGGATTACAGGCATGAGCCACCATGCCTGGCCTGACATAGTTAATTTTTGAGAGGATGAAAATTTAAAAAGGAAAGGTTGATTATTATAAATCCTATTATTGTAGAATGCTGTATTTAAGAACCTCTAAATTTTTTAGTGAAATAGGTTCTATGTATCCAATCCAAAGGTCTTATATCAACTGGGAAAATTAGATATATTCCATTTAATATGTGTTCAATATACAAAACTTACATGAAGTTCTTACTTTTCCCTGATTTGAAAGGAGCAAAGCGCTCCTTGCCTAATTCAATTGCTCAGGTTGGCTTCAGATGGAAGAAAAACTTATAACCGTTGCAGGATGATCAGCTATCTTCTTGTCATCAGGGGTTTACAATCTGAGCACGATATGGTTAGTGTCATTTATTTTGCATTCTTGCATATTCTTTCTTTCTTGAAAATAACCAGCTAAGTTGTATGTTCACCTTAAAGAAATTCAAAGGATATTGCAGGTTGTCAGATCTGCCCACACAATATCTGAAGTCAGACCACACACAGAGAGTTTTAATTGGAATTACCTTTTGCTGAGTGGGTAGGTATTATGTGACTTTAGATTCTGTAGTTACAATGGAATATTTTATAAATGTTCACTGTCATTTCCAAAAAAAGAAGAAGAAGAAGAAGAAGGAAAGAAACCAACTTAAAATTTCCCAAATATTTTCTGAGAGGAACAAATCTCCTTATTAAACTGTATGTCTACCCAATAAGCTTTTTTTTTTCTTTTTTTTCTTTCTTTTTTTTTTTTTTTGAGACGGAGTTTTACTCTTGTTGCCCAGGCTGGAGTGCAATGCCACGATCTTGGCTCACCGCAACTTCTGCCTCTCGGGTTCAAGTGATTCTCCTGCCTCAGCCTCTCGAGTAGCTGGGATTATAGGCATGTGCCACCACACCCGGCTAATTTTGTATTTTTAGTAGAGATAGGGTTTCTCCATGCTGGTCAGGCTGGTCTCGACCTCCCGACCTCAGGTGGATCCGCCTGCCTCGGCCTCCCAAGTTCTGGGATTATAGGCATAAGCCACCGCGCCTGGCCAAGCTTTTTCAAATAAATTCCTTCCTACAACTTTTTTCTGATGACACCTGATGGCAAAAAAACAAAAACAAAACAAAAAACTAGTAGGTGCTAGTCACGGTGAGAAGAGAATATTTATCTCTGCATCTCCACTTGATGCTTTTATAAATGATGAATGTTTTAGCTTGGAAACTCCGTACCTACTGGGAGATTTATACTTTAATATCATTTATCAAAAATGTAAATTGCATATTATTCCAGGTTGGGGATGATTATTCTAATTATTGTTATTTATTATTTTTTAGCACCATCAGTGCTGCACCAGGTAACTGGCAAAAAATGTTCAAGTTAGAGGAGGAACTGTTATTTTCATATTTCCTAAGCAACATCAATTTGTATGGCTAACATTTTAGCAATAAAAAGCAAAATGTAAAACTGCAGCCTGCTGTGAAGGGAAGTCTACACATTGAATGAACACTGCAGGGACATACTCATAAATATTCATTAAACAGGGTTTCATTGAAAATGAAATTTAAGTACTTAAGGTAATGTAATACAAGTAGGTGAAAAGCTATTTCACCCTAGCTAAGAAACCAGGATAGACTGAGATAATCTAAGAAAGAAGGATAGAGTTTAGAGGATGTCTTTTGTACCCCAAAATACGAATTAATAAAATGAAGTGTTAATTCAATTGTCATATTCATCCTGGTGCTTCCAAAGTCCAATCTTCATAATAAAAGAGAACACAGTGTCTTTTAAACACCCTATAGTTATGTGAATTTGGGAGATTTGAAGGTCTAGAGAGTTCTCTCGGAGTAGGTAATGAAATACAGTCTCCAGGAGATAGCATTGTTCAAGAAGTCAAGGTGGCCTGCTTAAAACCTGTGTGGCCTCCAGTAAGTCACTAAGCTCTCTGTTGTTTCTTACCTATAAAGAGATGTTGTTTCTTACCTATAAAGAGAAAATAGTACTACCTCCTCACTCACAGTCTTGTTAAGAAGAGAGAGTGTGTGTATATTTAGAAGTATTTTGTAAACTATAAAGCACCATGAAACTATCCATTATTGTAATTTGCTAGTATTCATTTCAGTACATTTATGGAGCCTAATCTCAATCTCTATGATTGCTTAGTTATACTGACATTTTTACACTCATTGCTTCTATTTTCTTTTTGGTAAAGAATGAATTAATAAATGAATTTAGAAACTCAGTCAATAAATTTTGAATGAAAACCTATGATTTTCCAAGCATCATTCTAGGGGCTCTGGATAAACCAATAAACAAAACAAAATGAGAGGCTTCACCGTCATGGAGCCTATGTCCTATTCAGGGGAAGTCAATAAGAAGCTAACATCATAAATATATAAAAATTAAAATGTTAGTAGTTGAGAAGCACTTTGAAGAAAAAACAAAGCGTGGAAGTGGCATAGTAGCATAAGGAACATGGAGGGTTACAGGCGTGGAGGGGGCTTGGGTCAGTATTTTCAAATAGATTGATCATGGAAGGCTTCAATGAGGAAAGATCATTTAAAGACAGGCTTTGAAGTAAGCTAGGAAGTTAAGTCTCGTGGCTATCTAGGAAAGAGCATTCCAGGCAGAAGAAATCACAATTGCAAAGGGCGGCCCTGTGGCAGAAGTGTGTCCTGGATATTGAAGGAACAGCAATAACTGAGGGATTGAAAAGTGAATGAGAGAAAGAGTGAGTAGAAATAGAATCAGAGAGTGGGAAGTCAAATTGCATAAGAACTTTTAGATCACTGAAGAATTTTACCTTGCCTGGGTAGAAGGAAGGAAATCACTAGAGAGTTGTGAGAGGAAATGTGAAAAGATTTGACCTATATTTAACCGCATCATTCTGGCTTCTGTGTGGAGTTAGGTGACCAGTTAAGAGACTATTGTAATAATCCAAGTGAGAGAAAATGGTGAATTGGGTAGTAGCATTAAGAGTAGTTAAGAAGCACTGAGAGTATAAATTATCTTGGAAGGTACAGTCAAAATAATCTATTCACAGTTTGGATGAGAGATGTGTCAGAAAAAAGCAGAATTAAGATGACTTTAAGGTGTTTTTCTGTTTTGTTTTGTTTTGTTTTTTAATTTTTTTCCTGTTTTGTTTTGTTTTGTTTTCCAGAGCAAATGGAAGGATTGGGTTTCTATTACTGAAAGAGAGGAGTTATTTTATTTGTTTTGTTTTCTTCTTTCAATGCATTTGTGTCTAGGTGAGAATGTGGGTACACAGGATCAATCTTAGATGAGCTATTTGGTTATTTTTTTCAGTTATTTGTAATCGGTTGTCCTGTTTCCACTGTGATCAAGTTAAAAATGGTACTGTTTTAAATTGTCTTGTGTCATTGTGGCAATAGTTTAGTTTTCAGTTTTTTCCTTAAGTTGCTTCATAAGAAATAAATTAATCTATAACTCCTCTTTCATATCGTGTTATTTATCACTAAGCTTGAGTTATATAGGGAAATTTTCTGATATGATTAATTCAAGGATGCTGAAGAGCAATGAGTTGTGTGGAAGCAGAAAACAAACCAGTACTTAACTAGGTATCTGTCTGTGAGAGAGAAAGGAGGTGCACACTATTTAAAAAAAAAAAAGTGTGGTAAGATTTATTTGCAAATTAAATCTGGAGAAGAATAGAAAGAAAAAAATTAGCTTTAATACTATTGCTCAGGAGAATTGTTCAGATAGTAACAGCACCTACGGTGACTGAGAAGTTAGGGTGTGTAACCAGATTCTTTGTGGAATGACTAAAATGTTCTTTCTTTGCTAATCTTGATGAGAGTGATGGTTTCATCAAATTTCTTAGAGGCTAAAGAGAATTAAAGTGTTCAGCATTCTTGAAGGCTGTTTGCTGGGTGACTTGCTGAGTGCCAGGGAATAGCTGATTTGCATATATGAAGAGTCAGTTAGATGTGACTCATCCCAGACACTGGCTGCCCCAGGGAGGTGCTGTATTATAGCTTAGCTCATGTGTAAGTGTAAGAATATCTGCCACAGTTCTTTTGGCATAAGCCATCTGAAATTAAGAAATATTAATTTATGTATAAAGGTAACAGGGGTGGTGGATAAGGATGGGATTTATTGGAAGATACTCAAAGAATCACAAGAAATCCTAAACAAGAAAACTCTGAGACAGGCAACAGAAAAGCTCCGAAAACCTTAAGAGAAAGTAGGAGAGGCCTCAGTAAAGTGTGAAAAATGTTATCTTGAGAGTCATTAAGTAATTGAATGGGAAAAATAGGTGTCAATATGAAAGAGATAAGAGAGCAAACAAACAAATTAACTATTCAGAAGGGCACCTCCAGTGAAACACTAGAAGCTCAGAGAATGGCAGGAGAGAGGAGGTAGAAAAATAATGATTAGAAAGCCTCATTGTGGAGAGAAGGGCTGATTCCCACCACTAGATCTTCAAAAGATAAATATGAGCCTCCACTAGTGGGAGACTTTACAATAAGACCCATTTCAGTCGAGGCCAGAACTTCAAAGGATCTGTGGATTAAGGGAGTTTGATGACTACAGATGGGGATTCTAGAGAGAGTGTAATCAAAGTGTCAGAAAAATGGCCAGAGGGGTATCTATCTTGGTTGACAATTAAAGATAGCAGGTATCTGAGACACAGTTTATTTAGCTTGATGCAAATGGCAAGTGATTCAGATCCCTGGTGCTCGGGAAGACCCCAAGGATTTTGAGAGGAGTCAGATTTGACATAGTTCTTCCTTCTGGTCTTTTCTATTTCTTGTTTCAGAAACATATGATGAAATGATAATGACTATCAGATAAATCAACTGAGCTTTCTTCTGATATTTTATTTACTTTCCCCTAATTTAGACACAAATCCCATTAGACAGTGACTAGGTTATTTCTTTGTTCTGAATAACATCAAGCAAATTCTCAATGTACTTCATAAATGTTAATCTCACATGTATCTCTCAACCTCAAAGGTTCAGTTTGGTTTGGGTAATTTTTTTCTTAAGATGTCTGTCAGATCACAGTCCTTTGTATTAATATATATTATAAGTGAATAAGGATGTTCTATTAAATAATAATATAATAAAGAAATATTCCTCTCATTGAAGGAGAAATATTTAACTCCTAAATGATGCACAATGCTATTCTTAGTATTAGGAGAGGTGCAAAAAACACTGTATTGCTTTGCAAAACTGTGTAATATCATTACAGAAAAACCATATGTGCAATAAAATAACTCTATGTAAATGACAACTTTAAATAACATCTAACAATTCTCCAGAATCATTAAAAACGTCGGGATGTTTTGCATTCTGTGGCAGGTAAAAAAACACGACTATCTAAGTTATAATAATAATAATACTGTACTATTATAGTATATAATACTACATAGTATTAATATTAGTCGTAGTGTTAATATTATACTAATATTATTTAATAATAAACCATTATTATGTTGTAATAATAATAAAATACTTGATATCTAACTTGTTTATTTCACTTTGTTTTATGAAGCGGTTGCAAGAAAAAGTGAATAGTGATGTGAATAGTAAACATTTGCATTTGAATTATAAGCAAATATTTTTATTGACTGCATGCAAACCACAGGTTACATTAATATTATGATAAAACTCAAATGGTGACTTTTTATATGGAGGATAAGAATTACTTTGAGTAAATACACACTTATCACTGGGTTTCTTAGCTTTCCGGCCTTTTCTCAAGACAGAGGTCACATTTCACACTTTACCTTCCCCTGATCTTTTACACCCTGAAAAACCGTATTCTGTAAATAAGAAGCAGTTTCTTTGTTGTTTTCTTTTATGAGTATTCTCAAAGTATTTTCTCAGAAAACCTCTTGATGAATCCATCTTTATCACAAAATTAGCCTTTAGGTAAGAATTAAATCGCAAGGCAAGTTGAGGCCGTACCTTTTTCACTCACATGTCACTATTTAAATATCTGACGCAGCTGATTTAAAAACCCGATAATATCTCTTTAAAGACGTAATATATTATGTATGCCTGTGGCAAATTTCTTAATAAAAGAGTCTCTATCCCAGTATTTTGTTTCAAAATTTTATTGCAACCTTGTGAGGTAGGTGTTATTATTTCCAGTATACAGATGAGGCAGGTAAGGCTTAATGGTTACAATGTCTGTCCCAGACCACTCCATTATTTACAAGCAAAGCTGCTTTTTCAGACCAATCATTGCTCTTAAATTCTGTGCTAATGTTCCCATCTTCTGGGATTTCTGGAGTCTTTCTCTTCCTTATTATTCCCACTGCCTTAGTTCAGGCCCTCATCATTTTGCATCAAATTCGACCTGGTTTTTTTAGCAAGCAAAGCCTATCACAATTTTGCCCACATCGGTTAATTTACAGTTAAACTATCTGGGGGTTATAAAGGTTAAGGGACCTGCCTAAGGTTATACAGCTAAAAATATCAGAGATGAAGTTTAGCTGCAGCTTAGTGAATGAAAGGTACAATTCTTGGTTAAAATCTTGTAATGAGAATTAATAAAGTCTAATCTAAAACTTTCCTTTTATGTAGTCCAGCATGAAAATATGGACTTTTTTTTTACCTGCCCTGCATGTCAGTAGATACTAGTTTTATTGGAGCCCAGGAGAAACAAAAAATCCAGTAATGACACTCTTCCACAAAGTTAGCCAACTTCTAGAATCTTGAAGTTCAAAGTGACAGGTTCCATTTGTCATGAGAATATACAGTCTACACACACACACACACACACACACAATCTATCTCTCTCTGCCTTACTGTTAAATTGATTCAGACCAATAAAAATCCACTAAAACCAGAAATTAGATTTTGGATAGACTAGTGTGTTTTGGTTTTATTTCATGTGTATGTATTTTTGAATCTTTTAAAACAATTGTTAGTGAAAGGAACAATGTTTAGCAACCAAGGATTAAAAATTACTAGAATTTGTAAACTAAGAGAAAATATTGAATTATATCACGAGGGAAGTTGATAGCTGATACAGATTTTGAGACACCAAAGACCTACTACTCCCCATGGACAGTGTGAAGCCTACAGCAAAAGCTGTTCTGAGCAAGTTAAAAGTTCTTAAGCATATTTTCAAGGATAATACCTCATGGAGAATATTGAATTAGTTCCCAAAATTTTCATAGGCATAGATTCTGTTGTGCAAAGTTATCATTTTTTTATAAAGACCTTTGGATTTGCACATTAAGTCTTTTTTTTTTCTTTCGTGGATCTTATGTAAAGGTTCTCACAAAATTGACATAAAATAAGTGGTTGGTTTCTGTATTGTGTTTATATGTTTCAAACATTTATTCTAGTTTTGTAGTTTATAAATTCAGTCTCTACATCTGCTTTCTCCTTAAGGGAACCATGTTTCATCTTAAGCATGGCCGTGTAGATGCCTACCTCCTACACTTCCTCATAAGTACCATGCATTTTATGTTTATTACAGTGTGTTTAATTTGCATTATTCCAGATCCTTACACCACGGGTTTAGAAATTTCAGGTCAATAAACACTACAAGAAGTATTTCTCTCATTTATTCTGGCATTATAAGGGTAATTACATCTAAGCAGTGTGACACCATTGTGAATTTGCTTGGATGGCTAGGATTACAATGGCAGATGGCAACCCTTGGACGTTATTACTGCAGTTTACTGTAGTATTTTCACAAGTTTTTACATTAAAATTCTCAACTGAAAGGGTGCCACAAGATTGAAGATAGGACCTTTAGAATGAAATAACTTGCATAAGCATTCATTAATTACTGTATTGATTCTATCATTTTTTAGGTCCTCAAGGTATGTCTTATTTAGTTGTAACACACTGTTACAACATTATAGCCTGAAAAAGCAGACTTCCTTGCATCAGTTTTTCACTTGAAAATTGGTGCTTTTGCTTCAGCATTCATCATTATGTGTTAGGCAGTAAGTATATTTAAAAATTAGAGAATTTTGAATTGACAATGGTTTTATTGTATCTGTATTGGGTTAACATTTTTATTTTCACTATTTAGAAATACAAGAAAATAAAATAGGCTTCTTCCCTAACTAAAGTAGCATGTAAAAAGCATATAAAACTCATTTGAACACAGGGACATATGTGTACACAGAAACACAATGAAAGTTTTCTAAATTAACTAAAATGTCAAATTATGGAACTAATAACTTTCCTTCTTCCATCCCCCTCAGCTTCCTCTGATCCCATACTATAGGTCCCAGACCATTCAGTGAGCAACCAGACCAAAGAGATTTTTAGAAATGTGACCAAAATTAGGATTCACTGGCTCTAAGAACATGAGCTATTAATTATGTGTACATAAACTTCAGCTAATGAACTCTGTGATGATATTAGCTGCATAGGTACTTTTTTTTTCTTAATTATAAACTGGATTTCAGATTACTGAGCTTATGAAATAATTCACCCATCAATGAGAGGTGTTCAGATATGTACAAATAGAACAAAGATTATAGCTCAGACAACAAATTAATATACTTTATGAACTTCACTAGTGGCTCAAATTGGGAGATGAGATTTATCATTGAGTCCAGAAAATGATGATACTTCAAAGAACAGGTATAACTTGATCAAATCTTTATATTGCAAGTTATTTATTACTACTGAGAATTAAAAATCTGAACTTTTGAATTTTTAAAATTAATTGCAGTGGAAAAAATTAGACAGGACTTGTATGCAGGAGAAAACATATAATCTGCAGCTTATCTATGCCATATCCCTTAGTAAGTGATTGTTAGAGATAAGTTACTAATAGCTACTAATCACTTGACAAGTGATTTTATTTATATCATCTGTAACATCTTTGCATTATATCTCTGTAAAATGTTGGGGTTTTGTAAAAATGTGATTAACGCAAAATAAGATAGTAGAAGCAAATATCTTTCATCAAAAAATGCAAGGCAATTTCTCTGGTCAATTATGTATGAAGATATACATTAGTGTTTACATTTTCAAAGTTAACCCTAGATGCTCCATTAACATTTCAAAATTTAAAATGTAATATTTGTAAATGTGACCCAATAATGTAGTTGTTCTGATGTTAAAAACAATCCATCTGGGTTTATATTAAGTACATATAAAACTTATAACAATAAACATAAATAGGCCATTATGTTATCAAATACTTACGGAGCACCTATTAATTGTCAAACACGGGGAATACAAAGATGATTAAAAGAGGGTGCTTTTCGTCAAGGAGCTCACTTTCTAGCATGGAAAACTGAAATTGCATCATATTTTGAGCGTGGTTGAGTAGTCACTAACGCTATTCACAAGAATTGCAGTTCTGCTCTTTTCAGGCTCGGAGTAGAATTATACTTCCCAGTGCCTCAAAGTTAGGTATGGCCATTCAAATTGTTTTAGAGGATAAAACGTGAGCAAGTGCCCCTCCATAGCAGAAAATGTAAGAGCCAGAGCATGACTCAGCATGTTTCTTTTTCCTCTTACTCTTGATGCTAAGTACTGAAGCATTTATTTGCCATGGAAACATAGTCTTGGTGGCTGAGTTACTAGAATGAGCTGAGGCCTTTCAGTGATCTGCAGTGAACATGCATAATGACCAATAAATGTATGTTTGTTGTATTAAACCACAGAGATTTTGGAGTTCTTTGCTACTGCAGTGTGACGTAGCCCGTGTTGACATATACTGCTATCACATACAAAATGTCAAGGAGGTGCAAAGGAAAAACTGAGCATACTGCTCAAGCTTGTAATAGACAGGATCAAATGAGTAATTAATCATTAATTTGGCTTCTCTAATACTATAGCTTGACAAGAGGGCTAGAACAAACACCCTCCAGATTAGAGGAGGCCCTTAGCCCCCCTCTTTTCTACTCTGCTTCTTATCTGATCAGTTCCTACAGAATGAAGTACCGAGAAAAGGCATCAAGTCAGTGGCTCCCAGCATCAGTGATTTATGACAGATGTCCTTAGTGGTGAGAGCAGGATTTAGGGATGGTGAGCTGTAGCCCACACAACATTCTACCACCTAACTGAGTCAGAGATGTAATTTGGCATGAAATAAGTAAATCAATGCTTTCCAAACTGAGCTTGTCAACACAATGACCAGAGGAACGTATTTTGAAAAATTGAAAAAAATAGTTTAAAGTATGACTGAACACATGAGAAAAAATGCAAGCCATAGCAAAAGGTTACACAATATAAAGCATATATCTCTTTCTTTACCTAGACTGTAACACTTACTCCAAAAATCAATTAATGTACATAGTTTTTGCATGCTTCCAGAAATATGTAGTATGTGTGTATATATGTATAGCCTTAAAATTTCAGCTAGAAATGTTTATCTAACAGAGTTCTCCTGAGTAGAGCTCAACTGTGCTGGACTCAACCAGCAACATTGATTTTCCGTGTTCTTATCTCTTCAACTGAAAAGAATCAAGTTAAATCTGTAGGGAATGAAAACTAAACAGCTCTTTACATGAAGGTCCGTGTCCTGTTGCCTTTATCTCGTGGGTTAAAATCATTCATTGATTGCTAATCACCTGTGGTTGTTTACACACAACAGGTTCCCTGGACAGTACAAAACCACGAGGAGGATTATACATACCACAGGAAACAATCAATAAAAAAAGGCACATAATGATCTTCCTGAGAGGAAACTGAATGATTTTCCCTTTGTGACAGTCTGTATACGTGTGATAGGATTGTCAAAACAGACATAAGGGTTTCCAGCTGGCAGGAAAATGTTTTTAACATTTGGTTTTCATATCCACTTTTCTTGTCTCACTATAATAATATTAAAAATGAAAAAAATCATTTCAAAATTTCTTTTAATAGAGAATTCAATGCTTGTTTTGCTTTTCTGCCCAAATAATAATGAAGCATGCCTTTTGTCTCCTTTGGAATATTACTGGGTTTTGTTTTTGTTTTTGTTTTGCCTCGCTAATGCCTAAAATATCTAATCAAGAGTCCATTTTTGTTATCCAAAAGAAGTTGAATGACATTAGTTTAGGATTCTTAAAATTGATTTAATGCACTTTTAATTCAAAAATGATTACTCGGTCTTAAACAAAAATCACATGTATAATCCACTAAAAATACTTAAACGTATGTTTCAGGCACTGGACTAGAAACGGAAACTAAAACTTTGAATGAAATTAAAACTATTCTTTGAGACGGAGTCTCGCTCTTATTGCCCAGGCTGGAGTGTGGTGGCACAATCTCTGCTCACTGCAACCTCCGCCTCCTGGGTTCAAGCGATTCTCCTGCCTCAGCCTCCCGAATAGCTGGGATTACAGGCATGCACCACCATGCCCAGCTAATTTTTGTATTTTTAGTAGACGCAGGGTTTCTCCATGTTGGTCGGGCTGGTCTTGAACCCCTGACCTCAGGTGATCTGCCTGCCTCGGCCTCCCAAAGCACTGGGATTACAGGCATGAGCCACCGTGCCCGGCCTCAAATAGTTATATCTTGTAGGTTCCTGGTCTACAGTATATACCTAGTTCTCATTTGAGGAAATAATAGAACTCTTTAACTCAATCAACACCAGTTTATCTTTCCTCATTTTGTTTCAAAGCCTTTAATATTTATATAAAACTACAGATTTGATATGTGTCTTTCAGAAAAACTATCCTGAACAAATTCAACTTAGAAATAAATCTTTCCCTCCAAGTGCCAAAAACAAGAATGAAGGAGTCTGACCCATCTGAGAACGTTTGCCCATAGGGGGACAGAATATCAAAAATTCCTTGAGATCTTCCAATAATCATATCCTGTTATTTCCTGATTTCATAAATTTGCCTTACAATTTCTCCCCCAGTGATATTTGATAGTTTTATATTTCTCATAAGTAGTTAAAGATGACTGAATATCTGCGTGCATTTGCCTATGACGTATTCTTAGAACTAGCCAACTGCTTATTGTTATAAATTTCATACTAGTAAATACTTTTACTATATTTTATAAATACTAACTGTGCATTATTTAGTGGTCACCATTTACTTTCCCCACTTCTGAAACTTCATGATTCTTACCCCATTTTCCATAATTATAGAAAGAAAAGTTTTAAATGTTACACTTGGTACAGTTTTATAAAGGGGCTTTTGTGTAGCTTTCATGGATTAATTATGAAGAGAAAACAGGTGAGAGTTCTCTAATAGTGTAAATGTGTAAACACTTTGAGAGTGAATGTCAATATCTACGTGCCAGATAGTTTTGCTTGCTGCTCCAATTATCCGAAGATCATAGTACAGAATCATAATTTGCTCTTCAAACCATTCAGGCCTTCCAGAACACCGCCTGAAATTAAATCTTCTGCTTGTGCATGGCTTATAAAAATTGAATGGCAGTTCATTTTCACAACACATGACAAACATAAAGGAAATTATGAATTAATTTTAAACCTTGCTTAGCAGAGTCTTATCACATTGATGGCACCCTTTGTCTTACTGAAGTCAGGCATCAGAGCTGATATGCTTAATTAGAATCAGGCATCACTAAATGTTTTAGAGTGACTGTTCAGATCATCCTATTGGACTCCCAGGCCTTCCAATGGTTGGAAGCGTAAAACAAGGCAATTGACTCAAAAGGTTGACTGGATTTGACTTTCATTTCCATGAATTACATTAACCTCATCAAAACGCATTATTATGCTGGATGTTCAAATAAACAAAAACAAAGACTTTTGAGGGCTTATTTAGATAGGTGGATGGAGACAGAGATAGATAGATAATAGATCAATTAAAAATATGTATATATATAGTATATATACATAAATACTATATATTTGTAGAAAAACTGTGTTATAGGAAAACAAACTGAAGTTACAACTAACTGTCCTTCTGCAATTATTCAGGAACTAACTATGCATTTGATGAATTATTTAGATTTTAGCCTTTCCCATTTTGGCCATTTCCCTATTCATCACATGCCATCATGAGCTTCTAATTAACACCAAACCATGAATACATGTCCATTATCCATCTTAAAAACAACCTGCTTATGAAGAAGTGACATCCACAGATGCTGTGGGGCACTGGCTGTTTATTCCTAGTTACAATGCTGACACCGAGAGATGTCCACTGTTGATGCTCCCTCCTTATTTACTACTAAGTTCTTGTGTTTGGAATAGTTTTCCAGGGAAACGTCATGGTCAGGAATATTGGCAGTTGGGGGGATATATGTGTGTGTGTGTGTGTCTATGTGTATATATAATATGTGTATACATACACACACACACACACACATATATACATACATAGTGAAACACTGCCTATATTTTTGGCATCTTATAATAATTGCTGTACTGTTTTAGAACCAAGCACTATCTATGGTAGGTCAGGTTTAGGTCACATCTACTTAATTAATTTATAAAAGTAACTTCAGAAGAGCACCCCATTCTAATAGTGTTGGCTTGAAGCAGGATCATAAGTGTAAACTTGCAGTGTATCATTCAGTGAAGACTGACCTAGTAGCCATTATAGGATGAAAATGAGGTACCTCAGGCTAGTTCAGATCATTGTGACATGGTTCAGATTTTACCAGCATATATCCTGAGCTCAGAATAGCGCCAACAAGAGTTGAAAATGTGGCATCAACTTCATAGTTCAAGGTTTAGTTTCAACGTTTTCTTTTCCCTTTGGAGGAAAAAACAGTTTTTATTCCCTAAGAGCAAAATGCAACCAAAAAAGAACAAAATACAGTCAAAAGATCTGTGAAACTTTCTGATGCCTGTGAGAACAGAGTTGTATTTGTTATCCCTTTTTTCATAGTTAATGACAGCTTCAGATATTACCTTCCATGACTGACTAAATCTTCCACTGAAATAATAATATTCATGACAACCAGGGAAGTGAAAGATACAGACCTGTATGTTAACGGTAAAACTACATTTTCACATATTAATTTAATTAAACATTACAATTTATGTACTCGTTTTTCTTTTTGGACTGACAGTGTAACATATTGGTAGTCCTAAAAGTAATGAAGGACAGATCAGATGTAATGGTTCACACCTGTAATCCCAGCACTTTGCGAGGCTGAGATAGGTGTATTGCTTGAGACCGGGAGTCTGAGACCCTCCTGAGAAACATGGCAAAACCCCATCTTTACAAAAAATACAAAAAATTAGTTGGGCGTGGTGGCGCATGCTTGTGATCCCAGCTACTCAGGAGGCTGAGGTTGGAGGGCCATCTGAGCCCTGGGAGGTAGAGGCTGTAGTGAACTGTAATGGCACCACTGCACTCCAGCCCTGGGGGACAGAAGACCCTGTCTCAAAAACAAAAAAAAAGTAATGAAGGATATAAAAATATATTTTTCCTTTGTGAGCACTTTAATATTAACACTTTTTAAATGGGACCTTATGTATTTCTCTATTTATTGCAACCCCAACACTGTCCTTGTGGGGGCAAGTATTCTTTCTTTGGATTTCAGAACCAAACAGCTCTTAAGGCTTCAGGGCAGCCCCTACAACTCTCACCTGGAAAACAAGTGAGCTCAGGAAAACACCTAAGTCTATAACTCAGCTTCAATGAAAGTACATTCACAATGAATTACCTTTGAGCTGTTTCCTCTTTGTTAGGTAATGGTGAGTCTGCTCCCCTTGAATTGGGTAACATATTGTGTCATCTACTTTGTTAGAGTGCTCTAAGACTTGATAATGAATCAATGATTGAAGCTTTTGGAGGAATTCGGCTTCTTGGTTTGTGGGAGGAGGGGTAGGTCTGTGTTTTTGTGTTTTACAGGCAAATTTTCTTCCCTGCCATTTTATTTTGCACATCTCTTAGCATTATTGCTGAAACGTGAGAACAGCATTTAGGAAGCCTAACAAAGCCTCCCAAGTGTGAAGCTGTGACATTTTGTTATTCTAGAACCACTTCAGAAAGCAACGTTGTATTTCTACTTAACATTTAATGTTTTGCAGCTGCTAAAGAATTATTTACGAAGTAGTAAAACAGAGAAAAAGCAATCCTTTCCCAACATCATTAGTAACAAATATGTTTGCTTATATTTTCTAAAGAAGTGACAAGAAATGCAGATAATGAGTGACTATTTGACAGATATGTACAAATGTGCCAGCCAGTATTAGACAAAGAAAAATACAAAAACAAGGAACTGAAACATTTTATAATCTTTTTGTTATGAATGTCATTTTAAATGTCCAGTTAATATTATGTGTGTGTGTGTGTGTGTGTGTGTGTGTGTTTTGTCCCTATGCAAGGAGGATTAGAAAGCTTCCAGAAAGGAAGCATTGTATCACCTTCCTCATTTTATAATGTGTACTCGTATTTTAGTTTATGGTAATTCCCAATTGAGCCTATTTAAGAATGAATCACAAATGAACATGTAGAGAAAAAAATGCCATATTAAAAAAGGAGAGAAATTAAATTTCTCTCTGAAGCTTTGTTTACATGGGCAACATGAAGTCAATAGAAACCATCTCCACAGCATTTACTTGATGCTCTGTGTTAGAACTAAAGAGAGAAACTGGGAGGGGCAACCTTCTCTGGCCCTGGAAAAGTTGACTGGATGAAATGTTACCAGTCAGTTATCCCTCTCGTAAACCTAGGATGTTTGCCACCAAGGGTATAGTCTGACTGGCAAGGCTAAGAAGGAATGGAGATATGATTCAAGCTAGAAAAAAGGATGACTCCAATCAAGTCTCTTAATAACTTCTCCTATCATCAACTCAGGTTCAACTAGAAAGTGTGAAACTCCTCTCTAAGGCTGTCTTTTACTTTTTCCCATCACGCCCGGCTTTTTGAGTACATCTTTGCTCCTTTCTAGTCTGATAATTTAATGCTGGGTAAGTTAACTATGTAATTTGTAGACTGTTAGCTCCTTGAAGGAAATGGTCATGCCAAATTCACATGGGGTGTACAGAGTTGGTATTCAGTAATCATGATTTGTATAAATGGATGTGTAATAAAGAGAAGAGTTTTAACCAAAAATTTTATTTGTTCTGTCTAGGTAGGATTCTTTGGGTAACTTTATATTTGACAAACTTTGATGGTGAAGAGAAAATGAGATGGAGGTCACTTACTGAATAATTAGGACCTTTAAGCCCCCTTTACCTGGACTTAAATGGAAATTTGATTGGATTGCTTTCATCCAATCTGGGCTTCATTTGACCTGATTTGAAAGTCAATAACATGGTTTGATAGAAGAACTTTAATCTATGCCTCATCTGCTTGATTTCAGAAGTCTTTGGAAAATTTGAAAAAGGTGGGTGTTTTCCGTCATGCCTGGGCTCCCTTTAGAGGGGGTGGTGGGAACAGGAACCAAAAACTCTGCTCTCTGGTGATGTTGGTTACATCTGTGCAGCTATCAGTGTTTCCTCCTACACTTCTATCCTAACAAATACATTTTTTGATGTGGGTGTAAACCTAATTTCCCTGTGCATAATGCTAGTGCCTCTGGAGTGTGCAGAGCTGGCTGGAATGTGCTCTAAGTGGTTTGGGAATAAAGGTTTTTCTTGTCATTATTTGCAGTCTGTAGTATTCAGCTGCCAACCCCTGCCATATTATTTGTGTGATGCTTGGTGACATTCTGTGTTGAGTTTTAGCTATGATTTTTGACATAATTTAATGAGCTGGAATGCCATTTTCCCCTGTAAGAAATATGTACATATTTTTAATGCCAATGAAAAGTTGTTTATTTTATACATGTATTATTTTTCTGAATCCAGAATGTCTACTCTTAACAAATATTAACATTATATGTTCAGTATGTAAAATGTACTTTTTTCCCCACTCGCATTTATGAGAGGTTTAGTCTTCAGTATAATTGAAGGAAGAAAATGTACCTACTTGGTTGCACGAGGGTTTGCTTCTTTCCTACTCTTCCTAATTAGCTTTTAACAAGCTGTCAATCTTCCACTCTATATGTTGCATTTGTAAAGAAAGGACAAGGATGAGTTGCAATCTCCCTGTGAAAATAGACTGTGCTTCTTAAGGCAGGTATCTCCAGGCTGTCAGGGTAGGTCTTAGCCCTACAACTTTGAGTCAAATACAATATGATTTTTGCCTGGTGCCACAAACTGATGCTGAGCACATGTTTATGTGTCTGTGCCATCTGCCCTTTTCCTTAGAGATGTCATCAGCTTTTCCCACACAGACTCAGTTTAACACAACAGGAAAAGGCCCACCTAATATTTTTCCTTTTGTTAAATTAGAGTTTAGAAATGCAAATTATTTTTTTTCTAATAAAAGAAGTAATACACGTTCAGTGCGAAGGATGTAAGTAATTCACAAAAATTTACCCAATAAACCAAAATCACCTCTTAATCAATCATGCAGAGATAACCAGTTTAATATTTTAATGCATTTCTTTGGGCATTTAGATAATGATTTGTGTTTGGTTGTGTGTGTGTATGTGTGTGTGTACAAATATTTGTTTTCTTCATAGGAAGGTTGCATTTTACATATTATTTTTGTAGCATGTATTTTTATTTAGCAATAGCTTATGAACATTTCCTTTGTCAATAGTATTGTTTACAGCACTATTTTTAATATCACTCTAGCATGAGGCAATACAGTAATTTACTTAACCCTCTATTAATGGATGTTTAGGTTATTTTTCAGTTTTTGCTGTTCATAAATTATCTCTGTGCGGTTCACCTCATGTTTTTAGTATAGATACCTAGCCATGATATTATTGGATCAAACACTATGTACATGTTGGATCTTTTATATCGATTGCAAACTGCCCTACCGAAAGATTAACTAATCTTGTACTTCCACTAGCAGAGAATGAAAGTCTCTTCCTATGCACTGTCCTCTACTCAGTGGGACTCTCATTATCTTTAACCATTGCCAATATGTCCATTGAAATATGGAATCTTGTTTCTTTAATTTACACTGGCGAGAATAAATGCTTGTCATATGTTTAATGGTCATTTCATTGAGACAAGAAAACGCAACTTCAGTAGCATCATAGTATCATGTTTAAGTGAGGGCTCTAGGGCATCAGAAAACCTGGTCCTCCACAACGTTTCACCCAATTCATGTGGACTGGGAATTGCCTTCACTTGTCTATGTAATGTAGTGAGCAGTGGAAACGAAATCGCAGATTGTTATGATTAACTATCTAGCAGTTGTTAGGATTTTTTTTTTTTTTTTTGAGACAGAGTTTCACTCTTGTTGCCCAGGCTGGGGTGCAATGACGTGATCTCGGCTCACCGCAACCTCTGCCTCCCGGGTTCAAGTGATTCTTGCCACCATGCCTGGCTAATTTTGTATTTTTAGTAGAGACAGGGTTTCTCCATGTTGGTCAGGATGGTCTCGAACTCCTTACCTCCGGTGATCTGCCCACTTCAGCTTCCCAAAGTGCTGGGATTACAGGCGTTAGCTACCACGTCTGGCTCAGTTGTTAGGATTAATCAAGTCTTAACATACAATAGTGATAAGAACAATAATAATGGCCGGAACATCTCCATAGTACTTACCGTATGCCAGGCATTGTCCTTAGCACTTTGTATATTTTAACTCTTTTACTGTATTATGAAGCTATATATAAAGCTCTTAGCACAATGCTTGTCAGGTAGTAAACTCTCAATACATATTAACCGTTATTTTTTAAATAATTACGCTTTTCTCATAACGTGCTGCCAAACATGCACATGGATTAATTTTATGGATGAAAAATAATTTTATCAAAACATCTTCAAATCATCAACATTAAATTCCTTTAAAATATACAACACAGGCATGAAATATCATGAACATTCACTTAGAATTTATTTTTAGCTTAATAAAATTAAAGATAAAATTATAAGAATAGATGTTTAAAAATAGGTTTTTAAGTAGTATAATTATTATTGAACTATCAAATGCCAATATCCCTCTTCATACTAATAGCCATACTTGGAGTATACAAATTAAGTATAGAGTTAAGAAAATATCTAGTCAATTGGAGTAATAGAGGGACTTTATTTGATAATTAAAAAATGAATTTCTTCATCTCAGTGGTAGTACCTGTTGCTATAAGAGGTCAAGCAACTGAATGGTAAAATAGCTAACCATGTTCATTTGCTTCTTAATGTCCTGATATTTGGCTTCAAGTGGAGATGAGTGTCTGTTTTCTAAGGTTAGCATCAACATACAGGGCTCTGTGATACAATGTGGGAGACAGCACAGAGGTGTAGCTATGAACACATATTTTATTGTTAGAAAACCTATCTTCAAACCACAGGTTTCCTTTTTAGAGTTGGTTGACACTGGGAATGTTAGTTAAATTCTCCAAATTTTAATTTCTTTATTTATATAATGAGATTATTTACCTCAGAGCCTAATGTGAGAATTAAATGAAATAAGAAATGTCAAGCACATAGCACAGGGACAAGAACACAAGGCATGTAACTAAGCTGTTAGCTGTTGATTTTATCATTACAGCAGAGACAATGCCAGATTATCCAACATGTGTTTTGTTGATGTGCAAGACCTGACTTTGAAGTATCTGCAGGACAAAAAAAGTTGAGATGGCCAAAAGACACATAGGTTGTCTGGTCTGAAACTCAGAGGAAAGACCAGAGTTGAGAAATAGTTTGTCCTCTGTAGAAGGGTGAGTAAACGGACAGGGATAGAAGTTTTAGGAGAAAGATTGCCCCTGAAAAGGTGAGAGGCAACAGAGTCTAGGACAAAGGAAGAGGACACATTCCATAGACAGGGAGAAAAACATCTATGGCATAGTAACAGGAAGATAGACACAAGATGGGTACAGACAGATGCGTGAATATTTACATGATATTTGTCTCAAACTGTTCTGAAACTCCAGTACCTGTGCTTATGACTGTTAAACATTAATGCTTTCCTTCCTGATTATTCCTAAAGTTTTATTTTCGAATGATTCCATGATTGGACATTATACTTGATTATGATAAACTCAAATTTAGTGGCAACCCAGACAGACTTTAGATAAAGAGAATTGGGGAAATTAGTAATATATTTTAAATAATTATTTTAACAAGCAGAAGATACAATTTAGTAAATTTAAAAAAAATAATGTTTTATGTCTCCAAAAGAGTTTGCCCTATTTGCAGACACCTCTCTTCACTCAATTTTTTTTTTTTAACTATGGTCAACCTATGTAAAAATATATTAACTCATAAATAGAAACAGCTAAACAAGATAATCAGAGTAAATGAGAATTTAGAAAAATAGCTCTCAGCACATTCTTTCTGAACACACAGTTCTCTTTATATAAAAATAGCGTGTTTTAGATGCCTTTTATTATACTTGCAAATCTCAAGGTGTAAATATATTTTTCTGAATATATTCCTTAATATTTCAATAATTGGATGCAAAAGGGGGCTTTATGTATGATGCAGCCTTTAGTCATTTTTCTCTCCTAGCAGAAGTGATACATTTAAGAAAGATAAAACTTCTTAATCTACAGAGTGGAAAAGAGCAAAACTGTAAATAAGACATAATTAGAAAGAGGTATCTTCTTACATGATTTGGGGCATTTTGCAAGTTCTTCCTCTGCTTATTTATATTTTCAGAAAAATTCCCCTAATAGCCAATGCATAAATGTCAATTTATAGACTCTGGGGTAAAAGAGGCATCTGGATTGTGCTTTTGATACCTTGTCTTTACTACTTTCAGACTGAATATGATGAATTGTTAAATAATCTTCAGTTAGTAAAACCAAGTCTTAAAAAATGAAGGCATCCTATAAACATTCAGTTTGAAAATACTAAAAAGTATCTGTATAATATTATGTCAGAAAGTGAAACATGACATTGTCATAATTCTAAAATGAAAATTAAATAGAACCAGAATTTATACAAATTTATTACAGTTTGTTTACCAGTGTTGCTAGAGTTTAAGATGTCAGAGGAGGAAATCATTATGTCTGGCATTGCTGGATCAATTACCTTTGTGGCTTCTAATAAATTTTGTCTTCTGATTTTGATGGATATTTAACCATCTGCTTCTGGAGAGATATCCATTTATATACCTGGAAAATGCTTCAACTGAGTACTTATTAACTGTTAGCAACTGAAAGATAGATATAGTTCTGTGGTTACTGTGACTTAAACAAACATTGGGACCACATGATCATTTTATAATGAGATTTAATATCCTTTTGTAGTTAAGAAAAATAAAAAATTTGGTAAAATTATTGTTTTTCTTTATTATCTATAAATGCTTCAAAGAGTAGTTAATAAGAGTAATTTATACTAAAACTTTAAACTATTGAACAAATAAATGGAACTGTTGGTAAATATTTTGAAATTTTGTTTCTGTGAATGTAAAACTTTCATTCAGCCAAGTTTGTTTTAGCTCATGTATAAATATTATATAAGTATTTGCTGACATAAAAATATATTTACTGGGAACTATAAAATTTATTTTCACATTTACAAAAAATATGGTATCAGAATGCTTATGTGTATGCTGGAACTTAATTGTTATTACTAGGTTGGTGCAAAAGTCATTGCAGTTTTGCCATTACTATCAATGGCAAGCACTGAACTAACAAATACATATGTTTATGTGCAAAGGAGAGTTTAAGAAAATATACTGATGTTCAAACTTATTCTAAAAAGGTCGTAAACAACTGGGTGTGGTGGCTCACACCTGTAATCCGAACATTTTGGGAGGCCGAGGGGGTGGATCACCTGAGGTCAGGAGTTCAAGACCAGCCTGGCCAACGTGGCGAAACCCCGTCTCTACTAAAAATACAAAAATTAGCCGGGTGTGGTGGTGCACACCTGTAATCCCAGCTACGCGGGAGGCTGAAGCAGGAGAATTGCTCCAACCCAGGAGCAGATGTCGCGGTGAGCCAAGATTGCACCATTGCACTCCAGCCTGGGCGACAGAGTAAGACTTCATCTCAAAAAAAAAAAAAAGGTCCTAAATAATACAAAATAAATATGTTATTAATTTTATTTATTTATTTGTTTGTTTATTTGTTTGAGATGAAATCTTGCTCTGTTGCCCGGGCTAGAGTGCAGTGGCGTGATCTTGGCTCACTACAACCTCCGTCTCCCGGGTTCAAGCGATTCTCCTGACTCAGCCTCTCGAATAGGTGGGACTACAGGAGTGCGCCACCATGCCCAGCTAATTTTAGTATTTTTAGCAGAGATGGGGTTTCACCATGTTGGCCAGGCTGGTCTCGAACTCCTGACCTTAGATGATCCATCTGCCTCGGCCTCCCAAAGTGCTGGGATTACAGGCCAGAGCCACCATGACTGACCTGTTATTAATTATACAAATAGAGTTTTAGCACAACTCTTTTTCCACCTAACTGGAAAAAATGAAAATGAAGAAAATTTTCTTTGGAAAATTATTTGGTAGTCTTTCAGTTTGTTCAAATTTGTCTAATCCATGCATATGTCATCTGATAAAATCAGACTCTGGTTAAGACTTGTGTTCAACCTTTTTAGCAATTTTGATTAGTATATTAATAACTCTGAAGCCACAAAATGGTCTATCTTATATCTTCTTTTTCCTATTAGATGTAACCTTTCTAAGAGCAGGTATCATTTTTTTTTTTTTTTTCTTTGTTTTGAGACGGAGTCTTGCTCTGTCACCCAGGCTGGAGTGCAGTGGTGCGATCTTGGCTCACTGCAACCTCTTCCTTCCAGGTTCAAGTGCTTCTCCTGCCTCAGCCTCCTGAGTAGCTGGGATTACAGGCATGGATCACCATGCCCAGCTAATTTTTGTATTTTTAGTAGAGATGGAGTTTCACCATGTTGGTCAGGCTGGTCTCGAACTCCTGACCTCATGTTCTGCCCACCTCGGCCTCCCAAAGTGCTGGGATTACAGCCATGAGCCACCGCGCCAGGCTGAGACCACGTATCATTCTTATCTCTGTATCCTATATAATATGTCTTAGTGTCCTCCAAATAGTAAAATCGACATTTCATGTATGTATATCCCATACCATTCTTGCAAATTATAATGTGTGCCTTGCATATTCACATAATTTTATTATGACTTAGTGTTAAACCATTTTGGTTAGATTTTTCACAACATAACTTACGCATAGTGCAATAAAAGTACGTGTCTATGAACAAAGCATACTGTTGAGAACATTTAATATTGCACCCGATATTATAGCCAGCATTATTTCCCTTTCTTTTCATAAGGACACCATTTTTATGTGAGGAGTGGGATGCAGTTAGGAAAAACACTTTGTTCCATTCATCAGTGTATATACTTCTGGCATAGCAAACTTCCTGCAGGTCTGTAGATGAGCATGTGGCACAGGTCTGTTCAATCAGTCCAGTCAATCCCATAAAGATAGGTTTAAAGATGGGCACATTTCCCAATAAGAGCCAACAAGCCTGGAATCCCAGACTTCAGTCTCTCCAGAGTCACTGAGATGAAGAATGTGTGCCTGGAGCTGCTAGCAGTCATGTTGCCCTCCAGAAGAGAGCTGTTGCCTAAGAATGTACACAAGAGGTGAGACAAGGAATAGTCTTTGTGACATTTTTTTTATTCCTGAATCTTGTCAGATTTTACTCTAGTGCTATCCTGGATTTTTCAGTTATAGAAGCAAACAAATGGCCTTATTTTTGCTTAAGCTTGCTTGAATTGCATCTATAACCCTTGCAACTTAAAGAAGTCTGATTAATAGAGTCATCTGTACTTTGGTTATTTCATCTACGAAGCAAGGAACTGAAATAGATAGCTGTTTCATGATTTCTCTTTCAGAAATCAGGCTATATGTACAACCGCATGAACTTAATTACAGAGATCCCAGATGTTTATTACATCAGGATAAACTGAAAATGTTTATTATTTTCCTTCATTTTATTTTTTTATCTTACTACTAGTTTTTTTTTTTAAGTGGTTAAAATTTACTTTTTTATTTTTTGAGACAGTGTTTTCACTCTTGTCACCCAGGGTGGGGTGCAATGGCACGATCTCAGCTCACTGCAACCTCCACCTCCCAAGTTCAAGCGATTCTCCTGCCTCAGCCTCCCAAGTAGCTGGGATTACAGACGCACACCACCCACACCAGGCTAATTTTTGTATCTTTAGTAGAGACGGGGTTTCACCATGCTGTCCAGGCTCGTCTCGAACTCCTAACCTCAAGTGATCCACCCACCTTGGCCTTCCAAAGTGCTGGGATTACAGGCATGAGCCACCATGCTTGGCCCTAAAATTTACTTTTAACCTCTATATCTTTCCATGATTATTCTGCTGTTTATCAGCATTCAGAGTAGCTTAGAATTATCTATTTAAAAATTACTAATAAAAGGCAATAATTGTCTTTAAACATGTAAGTGACTGTCAGAGAAAACAATTCACATTTATAAATCAGGTTATTATACTAGGTTCTCTTATCTAATGCTTACCAAATCTTGTTATCATTACTTAAGTTGTTTTTCAAAAAGAACTTTGTGTAAACAAAAAATAATACTTATTGATTTTCTTGCAGAAAAAGCTTCATGAAAAAGAAAAAAATTATTGTTATGTTTCTGAGTTAAGCTCTGTTCAATTTTAGAGCTGCTTGTTATCCAACTGGGCACTAAACTAAGGTGACCATTTATCCTGATTAATGGTAGACAGTCCTGGACTGCCTGGGACCATTTTATTTATTTATTTATTTATTTATTTATTTATTTATATACTTATTTATTTACTTATTTATTTATTGAGACCAGAGTCTCACTTTGTCACCCAGGCTAGAGTGCAGTGGCACTATCATGGCTCACTGCAGCCTCAACCTCCTTGGCTTAAGTGATCCTCCCACCTCAGCCTCCCAAGTGGCTGGGACTACAGGCATGCACCACGTCTGGCTAATTTTTTGTAGATAAAAGGTCTCAATATGTTGTCCAGGCTGGTCTTGAACTCCTGGACTCAAGCTATCCTCCCACCTTGGCCTCCCAGGTGCTGGGGTTACAGGCTTGAGCCACTGTACCTGACTCATTTCTATTTATATCTGCTTTCCTGATGTAATTGCTAATGGTCCCCCATTTTACTATCAAAAGTATTCCAATTATGAGAAAAATTATGTGCTCATCCCAGGTATGGCCACCAAAGATGTTCTAAAGTTAAATGACAAAGGAAAATGATATAGTGATGAACTTGTAACACTTTGACAATAAATGAGGTATCTGAGAGACATTTTACAACTACAAATGGTAAACATGGAAATAATTTGTAAAATCAGTAAAAATGTAAAATATTATCATCATCAGTCTACTGTAACTTATTGACAAGAAAAAATGAAAAAAATTCGTATGTTTATTGCTGAATTTAGCTGCACCACTAACCCTCAGTGAACTATTCTTCAGAAATAGCAATCAAGCCTGACCCGGGAATAGTACATGGCTTATGTATATCTATGCATTCTATAGCAAAACTCTGTGCTAAGTGAAGCACAGATGTAATCATCTACATCGGTAGTCACCACTAAGAAAATCTTTCTAAATTTTAAATCTTGAGGGAAGTGTAAAAGGTTATTATTGTTATTATCATTATCATTGAAGTGCATAGAAGTGTAACTGCTGTCATTGGGAAACCTGCATTTGAAATTTATAGGAAATTTGCTTTGCAAGATAAATTTCATTTCTAGCTTCCTGAATAAACTGTTAGGTTGAAGTGGAATCAGCATTTCACAATGTCTGCCAACCATTTCAAATGTCACTTCTTGAGTTGCTTCTTCCCACGTCCCACCTTCTTCTTGCATATTCTTTCAGTAGAACCAATGTACTTCTGAGGCATTAAGAGAAGTAATCACTGATTAGGTAGAACTGACTATTGCTCACACGGTCACTAAACTAAGGTTTAGACACAGAGGACAAACTGAAACCAAGGTTGCTCTTTCCAAACTCTCCTTTTTAGTTTATTTCCATCATTTTATGTAGACTATCTTAAATAGCAACATAAACATACATATATATGCACACATACAGGAATAGTGCATTAGCTCACAAATATGAGAATTAGTCATTGAATCTGGAAATAATACTGAGTACTTGCAAAATGCATGAAATCTCCATTAGGTATCAACAGGTCATAGAGAGGGAATTGGCAATGTTTTTTCAGTCTAGGGCCAGGTAGTAAAAGTTTTAGGCTTTGTGGACTGTATGATTTTGGCTACAACTATTTGACTCTGGCATTGTAGCACAAAAGCAGCCACAGACAAAACATTAACAAATGAGTGTGGCTGTGTTTCCATAAAAACCTTTATTCATGAACACAGAAATTTGATATTCATAGAATTATCATAAGTCATGAAATAAAATTCTTTTTTTGAAATGTTTCAACCACTTAAAATATAAAAATCATTCATCCTTAGCTCATAGGCCATGCAAAAATAAGTCAATGGGCACAATTTGGTATGTGAACCATCTTTTGCTGATGCCGCTCATAGAGCACATTAATATTGTTCCCTCTCAGGGAGAAAAAAATAAAGAATTGTGTGTGGCATTTGGCAAAGGCTCCCAAATATGCTTTAAGATGCATGTAATGTTGTTAAAATGAGGTGCCATATTTTTCCCCTTAGGAAATACAGATTATTAGAGTGCTGGGAGAGTGCTATGAAAACAACAGTTTCTAATTTTACATGAAGAGTCCATGATAAATACACCTCCAAAACAAAGCTTTGTTATACAGAGATATGATGTCAGTTTTATGTATAGCCAGCTTCCTTGCCAATCAAATAATACTATAGATAGGTGCGACATTATGTTTGGGCATAATCAGTTTTGACTGACAGGTTGGAATATAAACAAGAATATAAACAAGAGACTGGAGAATAATTGCTTGACTTAAACTTCAGATAAAAATAGTTGAAGAAGACTGGTATTACTAACATATAAATGTATTAGAAATTATCAAAAAATTGTTTCTTCTGTAACTGCCAAGATGTAATCTAATGATGAGAGAAAGAACCTTGGAAATTTATATTATTATTTAATTTATTGTTTAGTCAAATGGGTCATTTTAAATAGATCACTGTTGCAAATATAAGTATTTTTGGTACAATTAGAGGTCATTCAGAATACACAAGAATACATATAGTTTAACATGTGAAAGAATAAATTATAATCTGATGCCACTTATTAGCAAAAAATATAATTAATGTTATATTCCTACTAGTGGAATAAATTTTTTAAAATACAAAACTTTATACAATAAGCTTTCATAGAGCTTATATAGATCTTCAATTATGTTACTATTCAAGTACCCAAATTTGATAAGGCAGAGTTTAAATGTTTCATTGCATCATGTGGTTTGTCCAAGCCTGTCATTTTAAAATAAATAAATCAAGCAGAGAGATGCAAAGGGAGTTATTTAAGGTTACACAGCAAATTAGCAGTGAATCAAGACAAGAATACAGCCTTTTCCTATTACAATATTCTATAACCAAAGGAAGCAAGAGAAATCTAGCTTGTGAACAGAGGAAATAAGAATGTTTGAAATTGACCAAAAGGTTTCTCTTTATTGTTGTAATCTCCTTCCTCCTCTTTCCTTTACTCTTCCTCCTTCTTCCCTTATCACTTCTTCCTTCATAAGCTAGTTATATGTTATTCTGGGAAAAAAATAAATATTATTTGTAGTTATTGCTATCATGAAAAATAAAATTTTATGTGTCCTCAATTTAATGATATTTTTTGAAACATTAACTCTGACATGATGTGGTATACCATCATGTAGGTAGGACTTCACTGGGGACTCTCCCCTTTCTGCCCTGATGCCTGTTTGCCTCCTGCCACTGTATGGTTGAATATTTCTGAAGTCCTAAATACACTTAAAGTTGTAGCTTTTATGTATGGATATGATAGTTTTCTTTAAAGAGTTGTCAGTGTAAACGTTCTAAATAGAACAAAGCATAATGATACTGGTCATGATTGAAACTTTTTATTGATAAGTAGCATTAAATATAATCTTCCCACTCATGATTCCTAAGAAAGATTAGTAAAATCCTACATAGTAAACAGCTCACAGACTTCTATAGAGATGGGAAAATTTATTTTTCCCACTGATGAGAACATACGGAGGATTTTCTTTCCTTCAGAGAACTCACAGTTTCCTACTGAGTTGGATTTTTTTTTAAATGAGTTAATAATATGGTGAACATTATAAAATGGTGATTTTAGGCATGTATGAAAAGCTATCAATAACAGAAATAGAGATATATCTACAGAATTATGATGCATATTATAATATAGCAAAAAAATTTGGAGGGTAAAGTGATTTAATGAGAATTAGATACTGTTTAAGATAAATTTTAAATATCTTAGTGGTAAAAGTATATATCTTTCTGAGAAAATCAAATGTATTTATTTGCCTGGATAAGTTGTTTATCCAGACAAATATTAATCAACATTAATTAATTACTGTCTATATTAAGGCAAAAGGGCAATATTATGAACATTTTCTTCTCCAAACAGCTGTTCAAATTCTGCAGATCATAATGCAGATATAAATAGCATAGCTTGTTATATTTTAGATAGCTGGAGTCTATTAGGCACTTTTGAAAATTATTATTTTGCTCAGCCTATTTTTCTCTCGTGGGTTACAACTAAATACTGACGTGTAAAAGAAACATTATTTAAAGCTAGTTTTCCCCCAATATCCATTCTCCCCTTCTTGAAGAACCTGAGATTTTTAGCCCAGAATAACAGCTATATTATTTAGACTCCTAAACAATAATTTTTAGGCAGCTAAACAATCATTTTAAGAGACATCTGCATTATTTTGACCTACTGGGTCACAGCAGAAAATGCTATGTGCTCCTTACAGGTTGGACTCTTAAGAGAAGGAATACACCTTACTTATAGTTTCTGCTCCCTCCTGTGGGCCTGAATGTAGATTTGGTAGTGTCATGAGATTCTTGGGGTGTTGCTTCACCAGCCAGAAACCTCCGTAGCCAGTGATGCCTTTGCGTCGGTTTTGCTTGGGCCTGCTGGGCTCCTTCTGCCCACTCAGCCTGGCAGGCTATGCTCAGCTTGTGCTACTGGCCTGGATCCCACACCTGCCAAGATGAGTCAAGTGTGGAACAGCAAGGGGTGTGTGAGTGAGTGAGTGTTGGGTCCGGCCACTGCACACAGCCAGGCACACCAGGTGCTGGCTCCCTGTGAGGCTGCAGCTGGACCAGACATACTGCAAGCAGCTTCCACAGTTGGCACCAGAAGCTTGGAGACACCAAGAACTGCAGAGCCCCAAACAAGGTGTCACAGCCCTGGCTTGGGGAGCTTCTAGGTCTGGGATCCCCAAAGGGCTGTAGCTCTTCTCTCCTCTCCTTCTTGTCACCCCCAACATAGCGAGCAAGGGGCATGTTTCAGCCCTGTTACTTACAGTTCTTTTAGCCCCACCATTTGGCAGATTCCAAGTTCTTGTCTGACATCCTGGAAAAACGAAGTACATGGACAAGTGGAGGTTGAGCAAGGTAAAGACGAGCTTTACTGAGTGACAGAACAGCTCAGGAGGGAGACACACGGTGGGTAGCTCATCTCCACTGGAAGGGTATCCTGATGAGTGTTCAGCTCTCAACAAGAGGAGACCCTGGAGTGGGTAGCTCCTCTCCATGGCTGATTGTACACTCATTTACTCGGCTCTCAGCAGAGAGGAGACCCTGGAGTGGGTAGCTCCTCTCCGCAGTGAAGTCATCCCATTTTCTCCTTGAATCTGACAGTCTGGGGTTTTTATGGGCTTCAGAGGGGAGGAAGGGTGAGCTGATTGCTCCAAGGGCAGCCATGGGTGGGCCTGGAAAAAGCACTGTAAGTTCCCACTCTGGTCTGTGAGACTGGCAGCCTGGCCCCCAAGATTCAGGCCTTCCCTAGCTTGAAGACAGGGCTTCATCAGGGACTCTCCCCTTTCTGCCGTGGTGCCTGTTTGCCTCCTGCCATTGTTCATGGCACCTAGGCTGTTCATGCTGAGAGATGCCTGCAGGCCAGTGTTGAGCTGCCTTCAGCACCCCCTTGGCCTCTCTCCCATGCTCATTGGTGCCCAAAGTCTGGAGGAGGCCTAGGCAGCTGGGGGTTGTCACATCAGTACTGCCCTGAGCATGCACACACCTGGCCGGGTTGTGACAGTGCCCTAGCTCAGCCTCAATTTTTCTCTGAGATCAGAGCAAGTGCCAGGAGCAGGGAGAGGCCAGGCAGTGGGAGCAGGCACTTTGGACCCTGCAAGGGAAGGGGGCACCTTCCCAGGCCCTCAAGAGTGCAGAGATGCCTGGGTCTGCAGCTGTGGCTTGGGTGGCTGCAGCTGTGCCCAGGAGGGCAGGACACCTGCCTACTCCCAGCATCCAAGAGCACAAGGATGCCCGGGTCCACAGTCACAGCTTCAGTGGTTGCAGCTGCACCTGGGAGGGCAGGGCTCCTACCTGCTCTGTGGAGCCCGCAGCCCCAGCTGCTCCTTCCCACTGCAGCCAGTGTTTTGCAGTGGCTGCTCCAGAAGGGCTGCTGCTGCTATCAATAGTGAGACATATTTATCAAACCAGAAGCAGGAAACACCTAGGGATGGCAGAGTAAAAAGAGAAAAGGAGTCTATGTCTCCCATGCCTGGAGTCACCATAGGAATCCTGGACTGACAATGCTTATGTTGATACATGAGAAAGAGATAAACCTTTGGCTTCTTGTACCCTAACTTTCAAATTTTGTTATTTATCACGAGAACCATATAGTTTTTTCCCATTATCTAATAATATGAGGAATTACATAAACATTGAATAAAATATTCAAAGCATGAATCTTTTGCATTCTTGATAAAAGCTCTGCTTGGTCAACTTTGCAATAGATTCAGTTTGTTACTATGTCATTTAATTTAAGTTATTTACATCATATGCAAAAGTGCTATTAGTCTGAAATTTTTAATTTATTTTTTAAATGTTTTGGTATCATAGTTTTGCTAGATTTATAAAATAATTTTCAGAATCATCCATATTTTCTATGCTCCTACATAATTTATATGTCAGGTAAATATTGGTTTTTGGAAAACTTTAAGGAAATTGCTTTTAAACCACTATGGCCTAAATATTTTCACCCACTTTTCCATTCTTATATAATTATTGATATTCCTAGGCTTCCTTCTTTTTTGTTTAATCAACCATATATTTTTAGAAAATCATTATACTGAGATTTGTATATCAGATTACGCAGATTTGTATATGACATTCAAAAACATTTTCTCAGATTTTGGATCTTCTTTCTCATTCTTAATATAGTGCTCTTCAGTTTTATATATTACTTTTTCCTTGGCATTACATAAGACAGAAGTTTATCTATTTAATTATCTTTGTCAAATAATCTCCACTGACTTTTCTTCTTTACAATGTATTCACTTACTTCCTACAATACGGGCTCTCTTTTTGCTTTTCTTGTTTTGTGTTTTTCTTTTCTTAAATTGATTGGTTAGTTCACTTATTTGTAGGTTTTTTTGCTTAACAAGAAAAATATTTGCAGATAAAAATTTTAGTTTCTGATTAAACCTTTGATCATGCTAAAAATTTTTGATATATATTATTCCCACTGTTATTTTTCTACTAATATCTAAGTGGAATTTTTGTTTCTCCTTTGCTCCAATGTAACTTTGGGGAGTTCTTTTTCTTTTAAATTTTAGAGATTTGTAGAGGGTTACAATTATATTACTAATTTCAATTGTTAAATTATTGGATTCAGAATATGTGGCTTAAGATGTATCTACCATTGAAGATTTATTCAGGTTATTTGGTGCCTAACACTATAATTTTGAAAAATTTTGCATAAAATTTTAAAACAAAGATATAGGATAACCATTTAAATATAAACTATACAAAGAAAAATATGTTTCCTATATCTATTAATCTTATTTTTCAGATTCTTGAAATCCTTGTCTGTTACATATTTAAGTTAAAATAGATAGGAAGACAACTTATTTTTTTTCAGTCCTCTAATATTTCTGTCCATCTACACTGGAAGTTCTAAAGGGTTTATCTTTATATATTTAAATATAAGATTATTCATTTTGCAAGTGTTTATGTCTGATCTACCTTTAATATATACTTTACAGATTATCAATGATGCAACTTTAATGTCTGAAATACTACTTAAATTTATACTATTGAGATCCCTGTTTTCACACTGAATATGAGTAATATATCTTTATCTGTCTTTTTGCATTTAATTTTCTTGTTAGTCATTCTTTAGGTGTGGTTTTATGAATAGCATTTAGATTTGGTTTTCTAGACCAATGTGATAATCTACCTTCCAATTTTTTGTGTTTTTTTGCTATTTCCTGTGTATACTTTACTTTCCTCAGAAACATGAAGTATAGAATACAAAATATACAGTATATGTCTTTTCCAGCCCATCTCTTGACCTCCTGCCCCATTCCTTCTTGCTTTTTTCTCCTCTTAGACCTATTGGCTCTGTATGAAGGTAGGAAAATAAAATGGTAGAAACAATTGTAGGAGGACCTTAAAAAATCAATACCCAGAACATACACTGAGGACATCTAGCAGAGCTTGGTTTTGGGGACATGTTGAATTCACTTCCAATTTTACTAATTACAATGTATTATAATTTGATTCTCTTTCATCCCAGGGATGATTTAAGAGTGCTGTGAAAATATTGTTTATGCATATGGATTATTTTTTGAAAAGATTATAAAGTAAATAAGTCATATATTCATTGGAATATATGGATATGTAACTAGTTCATTTTTGTAAACTACTTAAGATGAAATTAGTGAAGGACATTAGGTATAGGTGTTAAGTATAAAGTGGGTATAACTCTGTGTAATCTTAAAGAAAAACCATAGGACAAGACAGAAGACTCAGGGTACATCAAAAATGTGGATGGCCGCCCTTATGCAAATAAGGAAGGTTAGACCTTGAATGTCAGATATGAGGATTCAAGCTTCTAATGGTTCTTCCTCTTTTTTCTTATTATAATCAATTAATAACATAACCTCACATAAGCTACTCTAAGTTAGAGAAGCTTTATCAACCACTTCTACCTTAAACTTTAACAGGGAGGTCTCTCCTGCCTACTCAGCTCTCCCCCCAAAAATAACTCTGGGCTAATTTGTCCCCCATGGATGTCTTCTTCCTCAAGCTATCTTTTCTGCTTCCTGCTTCTTAACTTTGTGCTGGTCTCTAAGTAGAAAGTGGAAAGGAGATGAAAAAAAAACAATAAGCCAAGTTTGGAAGTCTTCTTTTTACTTCATGGACCTTTGTTACTGAGAAGAGAGTTAAAAAAATTAATTTGGTCTTTGAAAATCAAACACAAGACAACGAGTATACAACAAAGTGAAATTTGAAATATATATTTTTTTAGTCTGCCTTCATCAAAAGTTGGCAGGATTTCCTTCCACAGTCTGGCAATTTGTGAGTTAAGCTTAGCCTGCATATTAGGTGAGTTTTATTATTTTCTGTGTCTTCAGACGCATTTTGAAAGTCATATTAGGAAGAGGTTAAATAGGAAGTGTCTTTGTCAAACATCACCTTAAGTTGGAAGCCCCATTAAGAGGGAATTTCACTCTCTCTTTTATAATATAATGCATTAGGTCAAACATCTTTTTCAAGTTGGGCTTAGTTACCCCAAATGTGTGTTTGGTAAATACTCTACCATGGACTGTCACATTTTATTCAAAGCTTTCAACATGAACATTTTATTTTTGCCTTTTACCTGAAAACACTTGAACATAGTTGTGAATTCTAAAACAAGTGTTACATTGAGTCAAATATTTCCTAAATTAGTCATTTATTATTTTGAATTGGAGATTTAGTTCCCAAAATTAAAGTTCTGAAAGGATAAAGAATTTACAATGTAATAAGCCAGGAAATTCGCTATTAATATAAAGGCATGTTATTTCCATTAACTAACAAATACGTTCTTGGATTTGACTCAATAACTACAAAGTTATCCTTCTGATACAGAATAGCCTAAGGGTGCTTTCTAATTAAAATTTTGAAAGTTGATGCTCAGTATACCATATCTGTCTGCAATTCTAAATTAAGCTGGGATCTCTTATATTGAGTTAGTCTATAATCTTTTCTTTCGCTGGTATGTAGCAGTTGAAGAAATGCTAATTTAGTAAATCAGATCAAGTTCAATCCTAAACTATTATTACTATAGCAAATAAAGTTAGTGGTAGTTATGGTCATGTTGCAATTTATGGAACCTCATAATCTTACTAGTAATAAAAATAATAATTCCAACAATAATAATATTCTACCATTTGTTACACTCTTGGTGTGTTCCAGGCCTTTAAAATGCATTATCTCATCTGACTTATGCTACAGCTATAAGAGGGAATTATCACATCAATTCCATAGTAAAAGCAGCTGAGGTGAGAAAATAGGATGGTTTTCAATAACAAAGCAATGGGTGCCAGGGGGTTGAGTAATTGGATGGAAGGTGCAATCCGAAAAGAGGATTCATTAAAGAACTTTTAAAATCTTATAATAACATTTATTTTAGGTTTTAAAATTGCCTTAGTAGTAGACATGTGCCTCAGATGACATGGAAAGATGGAGCAAAACACATAAGAAAATAAAAATCATAAGAAGTTGAAGTCTCAGGTATGGATAGGACATTTTAAAAGAGGTTTGTGGACTGAGAAGCAAAAAGGACAAAGGATATGATTTGTGGAATTTGGATATTCAAAAAGCAATAAAAATGAGAAATAATAGTATAATTAGGACAGGATGTTATCATCAAAACTAATGAAGATTATATGAGGTAAAGAATAGCTGAAAATGTTGAATTATGTTGTCAAGCAATACAAAGTTCAAAAGGTGTCTAATTGGCTCGCCAATTAGTCAGCTACAGACACCCGTTCCTGGTGAACAGAGGTGGGCAGACTTGGAATTCAGTTTTCTAGTGCATTCAGGAGTGAATGGTAGGTGGGTAGGTGAGGAAGTGAATGGAAATTCTATAAAAGCAAGGGTGTGCAGAGATTAAGAGGTCGGTAGCTAGAAATCAAGAAAACAGTTTTATTAGAGAGACTATAACACATTTATCTCTGCACAGGAGTGAATGGTAGGTGGGTAGGTGAGGAAGTGAATGGAAAGTGTAAAAGCCAGGATGTGCAGAGATTAAAAGATCAGTAGCTGGAATCAAGGGAAGACTTTTATTAAAGAAACTTAAACACATCTATGTGTGGAGAGAGAGAGAAGATTGAGACGTAGGGCAGACAGATGATATGACAGTGATGCTTGAAGGAAGTCCAGTGCATAAATCTCAACAAGATGTCCTGGAAGGGCTGCCACAGATGGTAGTGCGGGGCACTGACAGGAGGGGTGAAAGACAACACAAAGTCATGCAGTTCATCTTGTTACCATACTGAAATTACACATTGTCCATGATAGAAAGGTCCTTAGGGTTATCTACTGCAATGTGCAGCTGCTATATTTGTGCATATTCAGGAAAGTGAAGGACTTGCCTAGGGTCAGATAATAACTACATGGGGACAGAGGCAAGACCGGGATTTTGTTCTGATTTGTAATTCATTGTTCTTTCTGGTACACCAGGAAACACAGACTCAAGCTTATACTTTCTGGTGATAGAATATCAAAGCAGTTCTTAACAGCATCCTGAGTATTGAATTCACCTTTTATTGAGGTGAAGGCCAGAAAAACCAATTTTTCTTGCTTTCTAAACTTGCCCTACTTCTGAAATCTGTATGAATCAAATGTAATTTTGACTTTTAATTTTTAATAATGGTTCTTCCAAAATGGATTAAAAATGGTAGATGTATGGCAGTTTGATTTTGCATGATAGTTTTATATATTTATGTTCTCAAATCTAAGTAACTATCATATTTTTGAAACTGTATGCCAATATTCTTGAAAAATAAGCATGGAAAATAAATGTTTTCAGGTACGAATACATGAGGATAGGATTGGAAATCACATGGATCAGTAAGGAGATCTGGGATTTTGTGGTAGCTGTTCAGATATGAGATCTTCAAGGCTGTTTTGAGTGAAAATATTCACAGTCATAAGTAGCTATGCATCACAATTCTGAATAGTGGTATTCTGAAATTTTGATTTATATTTCAGTCATCGTTTTCCAAATTTTGGTTCCCGAGTTGCTTATAGGTATTTTTTTTAATAAAGAAGTCTGTGGTCAAATTTTGCCATACTTTCACTGTATCCTTTCCTACCCCTACTTGAAAATTATAATGCAGAGTTAAAGATCTAAATAATCCTACAGAGTAGAAGATCTAAAGAAATCTAAGAACTCCAGTTACCTTGTTGAATCCATGTTTTCCAAACTTGTTTAACCACAAAGCAGGGTTTGGTTTTGTTTCCCTTTTTTTTCCCCTGGAACATTTATTATTAGTAATATTATTATTATTATTTGAGATAGAGTCTCACTCCATCACCCAGACTGGAGTGTAGTAGTGTGATCTTGGCTCACTGCAGTCTCCGCCTCCCAGGTTCAAGAGATTCTCATGCTTCAGCCTCCGTAGTAGCTGGGATTACAGACATGTGCCACCAGGCCCGGCTTTTTTTTTTTTTTTTTTTTTTTTTTTTTTTTTTTTTTTTTTAAGTAGAGACAGGATTTCACCATGCTGGCCAGAATGGTCTCGAACTGCTGACCTCCCTGATCCACCCGCCTCAGCTTCCCAAAGTGATAGGATTACAGACATGAGCCACCCAACGCGCTGGCCCATTCCTAAAACATTTATTATCATCTCAAAGGTAAAAGTGTTCCACAATTGGGAGAGAATTTTCTCGACTGGATTTTCTCTTTTTCAGGATCTTTTATTCAGTATCCAAATTTTTAAGACACCTGTTGAACACAAGTACTTATCTTTCTCTGAAATAAAGGTGCATTTGCCACACTAAAGGAGCTAAGAGCTAAACAGCTAAAGAGAAAAAAGGGCATGTTTTGCTATAGTACCTATACATTCTATCAATACTAACATTGTAAAACATAATTGTTCAGTATATAAAATACATATTTTTATATTATATACATCTGTTTGTGTGTACATTTTGTGGGACAGGTGTTAGCAGTACAAATATCTATCTTTTAACCAGGCTTGTTCATATTTTGGGAACGTCTAAATTTTGTATAGCTCGTTGATATTTACCTTGCCTTCTTTATAAGAATGAAACATTTTAACTTTGGTTAACACCAACTGATATTCAAAATAAGTATTATTTCCATAATAATTTGGTTTATTGTCCCTTTCTGTAACAATAGAGCCAATGACCAGTTGCCGAAAATCTCTCCTTCCCATGCTTAATATTAAACATTTGGTCCAGTAAAAAGTCTACAGCTCTGCCTTTCAAAGCTTACTTCAGCACACTCCTCTTACAGGTGGTGGTATGTTTTCCTAAGTCCAAAAAGAATCTGACATGTGACTAATCTAAAGATGCCAAGAGAGATTTTCTTTTGTTTTGATTTGAAATACTATTGTGAAGTAGAAGGTCAATCTTGAAGGGGCTAGCATTAGAAACATGTTACTGTGTCATCTAACAAAGGACATAAAGATAATTGAACAATAAACTAAGAATGTACATGAATTATTTGTGCCACCTATTTTTTAATTCCATAAAACAATATGGAAAACTGTAGATATCAGTTTAAGAATATTCAGATGCCTCAGCTAGTCACTGAAAGCACATACACATTTCTTACACTGACTCCATCTGCCTTGGATTGCCAGACTTAGTGATAAGTGGACTTGATAAGTTGTGATGCCTGCTTAATCAGCAGTATCAACCATGATAGTTTGATATATTTAGAAATACCAAAGTTGAATAAAGCATAATATAAAAATTGACAAAATTTTTTCTTAAAATAGCATCATTGTAGTGCATTGCACTATTGGTAATAGACCTTGAGAAAATCCCCAAACTGAAAGTGGTTTGCTGAACCAGGATGTATTTTGCAAGGTAAGTGTACACCCTATGACATGAACCAACTTTTTAGGTTTATTCAAAGAGAAAGGTCTATAAATGATGACAATGTTCAAATATCTTTAGTAGATGAATTGGAGACTAAAATCTGGAAAAAATTCATATAGTTTCTGGAACAATTTCACCAACTTTGCCTATGAGTCACACTTAACATCTAACGATAAGACAAGGTCAACAACAGCAGGATCCCAGGACATCAGCATGGAAGTCAAGCTCACTGAAATTCAGATTTACTGGGCTAGACATGTATGGAAGATGGATATCAGCAGGGTGGCGAAGCAGCTGATAGACTAGCTGAAATGGAGTGATTGTAAGCACAGTAGGCAAAAGAAGTACTCTAAGGCCTTTAAGCAGTGTGGCATAACTTCCGACTGGTGGACAGTGATAGCAGCAAACAGACCATGCTGGTGCACAGCAATCGGAATTTGTGTGGCTCCCTTCAAGTGACTGTGCTATGCAAACTCTAGGACTCTTGCTTGAACTATAATAAGGTAGCTGTATAGAGATGTATAGTGGTATGCTTCCCTTTTGAAATAGTTGTAGCTAGGTCTTTATTGCATTGATTTGAACACAACTAATATTTCTACTAAAAAAGAATTCTTGTCAAAATCTGTCCCTTAGTGTCCTCACAGGTGATTTTTCACTCCTAAGTTACGCCAAACTATCCTGTAACCTCTCTTTACATTTTCACATTACTATATAATTTAGCTTCTCGGAAATGTTTATTTAGTTTCTGTTTTCTTTGGCATGCTCTCTATAATTTTTACTTCTTATTTTCAAGGTCTACTATGATTCTCAATCCTTCTGAAATGCATTTCATCCCGTTTCCTTCTGCTTTATTCTGTCTCTGAACTTATCAGTTCAATGAGCCTTTACTTTCACAGGAGCTAAGAAACAAATAAGAAGAGATCCAATGAATACATATTATGTGATTTATCCTCATTGCTATTTCTTTATGTATTTCATTTTTCTTTTTTAGAAATTTGACATAAAGCTTAGCCCTAGCATGAAGTCTTCCCAAACCAGTAAAGTTGATTAGAACATATTCAAGTTTAATTTTATCCCATTAAGCAAACTGGATTCAGGGCCTTTGAGCTTTGATGGTAGCTGACGCGTGTTCCAGTAACTTATAATTCAAATGCGACTGTCTAGAGTTTGCTGTAGTTTTGAACTTTATCTCTGAAAGGTTGTGTGGTTCAGACTTGTGTGTTTTTCTTTTCTAAATTATAATAAAGTATAAAATTTCATTTTAAGAATTCTACAATCCTTGAAAACATCGTGGAGTTTTTCAATTATAGAGATTTGAAATAGATCTTATGATTTATATATTTCTCAAGTCCATAACACCTGATCTTGTTTAGTTACTATCAAGAACATCTTTTCACCCTGTAGAAAAGGAATATTTTAGAGAATGACTTAATTTTGAACTGTTATTTTATCTTCCATACAAGCTATTTGATGACTGGAGTTTTGCCTTTCAGAAATAATTAAACCTAATTTTAAAAACAACTGATTATGGGATATATCTGTATCTATATTTATTTCTATATCTATATCTATCCCTCAACCAATTATAGTCCTATAGAATATTTAGCAGTTCTAAAAAATGAGTCAATGACCATTTTTGCTTTTTTGACAAAAATACTGGATGAGGCTTATAATTAAGTGTGTTAATCAGAAAAAAAATACTTTATAGCAAGAATATATACAATGAATGCCTTATTGAGTCCTAAGCTTTCTGGAAAATTATCACAGAATAAATTTTGGTGTGTTCACCTTCTCTAACACCCCACAATTACTGAATATAATCTTTTTTTTTTTTTTTTTTTTTTTTTTGAGATGGAGTCTTCCTCTGTCACCCAGGCTAGAGTGCAATGGTGCAATCTCAGCTCACTGCAACCTCTGCCTCCCAGGTTCATGTGATTCTTCTGCCTCAGCTTCCTGAGCAGCTGAGATTACAGATGCATGTGCCACCATGCCTAGCTAATTTTTGTATTTTTAGTAGAGATGGGGTTTTACCATGTTGGCCAGGCTGGTCCCCAAACTCCTGACCTCAAATGATCCGCCCACCTCAACCTCCCAAAGTGCTGAGATTACAGGGATGAGCCACCATGCCCAGCCTAAAAACCATCTTTAACATTACCAGATTGTTACTTGGATGAGAAAAGAATATGCAAGAAGATTTTTAAAAAAATTTTGTTACTGTTAATTTGTTGATAAGATTATTTTATTTTATTTTTATATTTTACTTATTGTCTAAAAAAAGATTTAAGGATGAGTTCAACATCAAAATGTGACCTAAACAAAGGGAACCAGAAATAAATTATAAGATGTTTTGATTTTCCTTCAGTTAAGGCCATAAGGACAATATGCCACATGATATGATTTTACTTATTTGATAAAGGAATGAATGCCAGTTCATTTGGAGAAACAGATTATTTCCTAGTACTAAATTCTAAATAAAATCTATCATATAAATTTCTACAAAGGGTATTAAAGTAACATAATTAGCTAGGTATTTTATAGGAAAAAGAAAAATTGTTTTAATATTCATATATTACCCATTCATAAACACTAAAAATTAAATATCGCTAGTAAATATAGTGGGCACTATCCAGAATTTAGATAATTTAGATACTAAGTTAATACATTGACAACATATATAAAACTAGAGCAAGGTTTGGCCTGCCCATTGAGAAGTCTATCTCAAATATCCTTGACTTACGTGAGCTTGTTTCAGGATTAAGTTATAGTCAGTTCAGGGTTGGATTCTGTGATGACTATCTGGAATGCCAATATTCTATGCTGTTGAAAGCAATCCATATTCTTTAAATCTAATATAAGTCTATGGCAGAACTTACGTTTATTATGAAAATCTGGAAACTTGATTTTTATTGTCACTACTTTCATACAGAAGGGTGCCTCTGTGTAGAATCAAAATTGTTACCAAAAAAGAGTTTTGACTCATTCCAAGTAATTGCCCACTAATTTATTTGAAATCGCAGATTTCTGCATGGAGAAGATATTTGGGCTTAAAAAAAAAGATCTAACCACAAAATAAAACATTTAATTGCCTATTTTTATTATATAACTGTAATATTTTAAGTGAACTGTATATACTAGTTCACTTATATGCACTTGATATGCATTAAGTATGTGCCTATCAAGTGTTGCATTTCTGATAGTTACAGTTTCTTTTTTAACTTCTTTCATATATTTTAACATCTAAAAGAGTAAAATTAAGATTGGTATTTTCCCAATACAAAACCATTTAAACAAGTCCTTTAGTCTATTATGCACTTATGATGTGATAACCACAGTCCTTGTTGCTAAAGACTAACAAAGCATTTGTTTAGTGGAGGGTGAAACAAGTAAACATTAGTGAAGACTAGTAATATTTTGTGGTAAATGCAATGAGAGAAAATGTACAGGATGCGTTGTGAAAACAGGACAATCACCTCATTGGCCTGAGTCCCGAAGGCCATTTAGCTGTTAATCAGGTGAAGGGCATTTTAGCTAGAAGGAATGGCAATTTAAGGAGTATTGAATCCAAATGCCAGAAGTTCAGTGTGGCTGCAGTCCAGATGTTTTATGGGTAGGTAGGAGGAGATTAAGTAGGAAGGGATGTGGAAGCCAGATAATGAAGGGCTTTGCTTACAATAAAAAAAAAGTTGGATTTTATCCGGAGTGTTAAGGCATGAATTAAAGCTTGAGGATTTATAGAAGAGGTAGATTCCAGAGCTATTAGAAGAACACGGTATAGCATAGTGGCTAAAAGGACCTGCCTAAATCTGAGCTTAAATCTAGGCCTTGTCAACTAAGAGTTGTGTGACTTGAGCATGTTATTTAACCTGTAAACCTAAGTGTCCTTATCTGCAAAATACTTGCCTGGTACATCGTTATTGTACAGTAAAGAGTAGCTGGTGCTGCTGATTCTGGCTGTTACTTCCACTTCTTAAAAAGTGGACTTGAAGACTGAATACTGGCAGTAATGGAGGAGTAGAGTGCTACTGGAGAATTCACTAGAAATATAGGAAGAAGAATGGGTTTGGACTTTGGTGTTTTAGACGTGTTAAATTTGAAACAGAAAGTGGAAATCCAATGGAATCCATACTAGTTTGTGAGCTATCAGCAATGGTGTATGGAAAGATGAAACCGTGAGTTAATGACAAAACTGCCTACATAGAGGAGATAGACAAGAAGATGTCAAGGGTGAAAAACTGCGTGCATTCACTATTATTTGAAAATTATGTGGAAAAATAAAATAAAATCCCTGAATGAGAAAGAGGGAATCATATAGGGATATAAGAGAAAATGGTGTTACAAAGGTCAAAGAAAGATTTCCAGGAAATAAATTGTTTATAATACTGATTGCCAATGAGATGTCAGTTGTGATAATACTAGAAAATATTCACAAGAAGGAGCCACTGGCAGTCACTCTCAGTGTTCAGAGAGGAAAAGGGAAAATCAAGTTTCAGTGGAATAGGAAGTGATTGAGACAAGAAGAAATGGAGAGTCTAGAGATTTGTCTGAAAAGGAGAGACAGAGGATGATGATGATGATGATGATGATGATGATGCTGAGAGGAGAGCTTAAGGACTTTTTAGTTTTAATTTGAGCATATTATCACATTGCATGCAGGAAAAGAGCTGATTAAGGAGAATATGTGCGCAAGAAAATGGGGAATAACTTTGTAATAGAAATTTTAGTTAAAAATTTCCCCCCAAACACTGAGAAACAGTATATATGAAATGCTAAAGTAAGGCATCAAACCACTGAGATGACTGAATTGTTGATTTAGGTTTCTTGGGCTTCCTCGGGACCATCACATGGGTTTCTTGCAGTCACAAGGCATGAAGGACTGGTGCCTAACTCATACCAAAAAGCCAATACTAGTGTACACATAAAAAGTGACTTTCCAGAATGTGTCAGGGCCAAGGATATGTAAGGATTACCTTTGAACCAGATAGGGACTACAACTGAAAACTGTTATACAGTCATTCTGACTCTTGTGATTAGGCCAGTAATGAGATAAAGAAGACTATGGAGAGTGGACTCCAGGAAACCAGGAGTCACACAAGTGCAATTGACAGCATGGGAGGTCAATGGAAAGTACCCAGCTGAGGAGCAGCTTCTGAAGAGCCCACAGAAGGCCCCACCAAGAAAGAGCCAGTTTTAAGCATATAACAGGACTACGGGGCATAAAGCCTCTTAAAAAGAACATTAACAAAGTAAGAATATCCCACATTTCTTTTCCTAATGGGAGAGGAGAGAGTAAGAAAGTAAGACTACCACATTCCCCTTCCTGAAGGCAGGAAACCTGCCTGCCTGCAGCGGGAGAAGCTTCAGCTTGGAGAAGAGTTTAGAGTTTTGATGATTCTTTAGGACTGGCTTACTACTTTATGATTTATTATAAGTAATTTAAAGTGATTAGGTTTTTCTACTACCTGCAAATGACCAGAAGAGTCATGAGACTGCTTAGAGCTCTACCTTGGTGGTAGAATAAATGCAAAGGCACAGAAGAACATAGAAATAAATAATATACAAATCACACTTATTTGGCATTCTGGCACATTTGGTTCAGTAAGGTCCCAAAGCAGTGTGAGTGGATAGAATCCACATTTAGGAAAATTGACCTTGAATACCACACTTTCACAAATGTAGAAGAGAAAGAGATAAAAATGAGAAAAGATAATGATAAAATTTAGTTGGAGGAAAGAGCTAAAAGAACAGAAATAAATGAGGAGAAATTTGACTTGATGAGCCTTTTCTGTGGGAATTGATGAGCTTCCCTTCTGTGAATTAAGAGTCCTGGTGAGGCAGGGATTAGATTGGAAGATTAAAAATTGAGAGCGGTTTGGAATGAAACAGAGTAGTGGTTCTCAAAGTGTGGTCCCCAGCCTAGTAGCATCAACATCTCCTGCGAAATTGTTATACATCCAACTCCTTAAGCCTCAACCAGACTTCCTGAATCAGAAACTCTAGGGGTGGAGCCCAACAATCTGTATTTTAACGAACCCTCCTGATGATTCTCCTGCACACTGTAGAGTCTAAGAACCACTGTAAGAGTTTAGTGATTTAAAGCACACGTTCTGTATTTAAATCACAGCACTGCCACTTATTGTCTTTTGCAAATTACTAATATTTACCCTCTCCTTGTCTCAGTTTCTTCGTCTGTAAAATGAGGATAACTAGCAATAACATACTCATAGTATTCTTGTAAAGTCTGTATGACTCAATGCACTGGAAGTCTTTAGAACAATCTCTAGCATATTGAAATAATAATTAACAAATGTGTATTATCATTGTGGGAAAATGGAATACATTTCTAAGTATACATATAAGAAAATTGTAGTTCTGATTAGTCTAGTGGGCTGTACTTTGTGACAATTGCCCGCTTAGTAGCCAAGACTCTTTGTTTTAGTCCCTTGCCACAAGCCTGTCCACCCAGGAGTCCTGTTGTCTTTTCCTTTTTCTGCACCATCTTTAGCAGCATAAGGCTACTTTGATGAAAGAAATGGAGGAAAGGAGGAAGAATAAACCAAGAAGCAAAGTAATGTGTGCAGGGAAATCCATGTTGAATTAGTCAAGCTCTGTAGGAGTTTTGAATAAATATATGATAACAAATTTTTGAGAAATAAAATTATATTTTTTTTTTGGAAACACATTAAATGTTTCTTTGAGAAATAATGCTAGGAAGCCACATCAAATGTAGTAGCCTGGTAAAAGACAAATTCTGTGTTATCTAGAGAATCTGGTTTCCAGTGCATTTGAAAGAAATGTCTAATTAAATTGATTATATTTTCATTTACTTAGATCTATATGGCTTCATTTTCAAGTATTTAATGATATTTTCCAAGACCCAAATAATTTGATAGTAATAATGTTGGCTACACAGATGAGCCACAGTAGTTTTATGCTTATTATTAGTGATAAAACCACATTCAAAAGTATACTATTTGTGTTTTTCTGGTTACACCCTAATAGGCTGAAAATATGTAATAAAATACCCTAATGACTACACCTTGAGAACTAAACCCTATTCTAATTGCTTTGATGCATGGGCTAGCAGGATAATTGATTGACACTAAGACCACTCAGTAAACAGCCAGCTAACAGAATTAGATTAATGAAAACATATGGTAATTACCACTGTGCAGAACAACTTGAAATCTACAATGTAGCCTCAGGATAAATAATCAAAAGTCTGATCAAAGAGCAATTAAAGTTAATAAAAGTCTTATTGTGCATTTAGGATTAAGAAGGGCTGAAAGATAAAACTGTGAAGTTTTAGGAGGGTATTTGATGAAAGATTTACTTCATTCCAAAAAAAAAAAAAGGTTTTGTTATTCTGGTGTAATAATTGAATTTTTGAAAAAGGAAATTCTATATGTTTTTTCAACATTGCTTAAGAAACATTTATTTTAGGACTCTTCATACTACACTGGTATTTTTATAACACACATTTACTTTTACTTAAATACGTCCTTGAACTTTGACTCATTCATTCTTCTGACAAATAATTATTAATCACTTACTATATACAAGTCTCCAAAGAGAACATCATTGAGAAAAGGTAAAACAGTCACAAATCCTGACCTTTACTATTTTATTCTAGTGGAGAACTAAAATATGTTTTTTAAAAATTTGTGATTTGAGGTGGGAAGAGGTAGAAAAGCTTTTTAGAAACATATGAATAAAATATTTGAACAGTTAAAAGGAAGAAGTGATTACTTTTGGGGGGGCTTCAAAGAAAGCTTTAAGATTCCTTCGTGAGTCTTTTAAGTTTGAAGAATTTGTTACATATGTTGGCAAAGATAGGAATGTTTTGCTTTACAATACTTCCTACAGCGGGCCCTATTTTCTGTTTCGTCAGTCCCAGCGTATAGTCTTTATAATTGAAAGCATATATTTGATTTTATAGTCTTATTGTCTCATTTCCTAGATGGATGAAACTAGAAGTAAAGCCATGGGTCATAAATCATAAATATTAGGCTTTCGAGTCTTACTTTGATTCAAGAGCCAATAACCCTTTTCTCACATGCCACTCTGAATATTTATTATTAAGTTCAATGAGTTCAAAATACAGTAGTGACCCAAGGACACACCAGTCTAGAGACAGAGAGAAAATTGTCTTGTGTTCACATGTTTCTAGTGCTGGGGTCTGTGGCAGTGTCAGCATCATGGAAATGGATTGTAACCACTTTTGTAAGATGTGCACATTTACACTTACAGTTGTCTTTAGGTAAATTAATTGTCTCTTCTTGGATGCCTTGGGCTAAGTACAATCTAGTTTATGTATCACCAATTTGGGGCTTCAGGGAAAATAGGGAGTGAGTTCACCTGGATATTTTTGGGTAGTCTCAACACTGGGGATCTCTTCCAAATCTCTCCTCGTTGCCTTTCACTCCTATCTGCCACCTCCCTTTCCAATCAATGAAGAGTGGTTGATTGGGAAAGGGAGCTCTGGGAAGGAGAGAATGACAAGACAAGAATTATTATATCAGAAAAAGTTGACAGTTTGGTGCTGTGCAAACCAAGGGATAATATTGATCACAGAACAAAAATGCAATTGATTTTCAAGGAAGGTGAATACCTTAATACTAAAACTTCAAAGTGTAATAGTTCTTTGAAGTATATGAAGATGAGTATAGAATCTCTTTTAAAAGATGAGAAAATTGAGATTCAGGCAGGGTATGTGACATTACCCAAGATTGCATGGCCTAGGTGAGATATTATCTTGAGATAATACTTTCCAATTCCTCTTTTAGTGCATTTTTTACTCAGACCAAGAATGCCCAGGTCTTCACTGAGCACCCTATCAACTCCCTCCCACACTATCATTTTCTTGCCCCACTCATTGCCCTGTATCTTATTTTTGGTGGCATTTTTATGTTCATGTTATTATATGGTTGATATTCTCATGTGTGAGATTATTTATTTTCTTTCCACTAGAAACGAAGTTTCTTGAGGGCAGTGATATATCTTGTTCACTAATGTTTCTAAATCCGATTACCACTGCTGTATCCTCAGCACCTAATACAGCATTGGTAGATCTGCGATATATATTTACTATTTATCTACTATACAAAGTGGGCTAGGTGGTTATAAATCAGAGTAATCCCAACTGAGTGATATGCACTGTTTACAATTGGAGTTGTGGAGATAACATAAATATTCTACAACTCTACATTCAGGGTTTTTATTGTGTTATTCAACTATGTTGCAAAATGTACTGCTCTCCTCCTTTCCTGAAAAATGCCCATTTAAACTACACCACAAATTTTGCATATACTTTTATAAGTGATTTATTAATCCAAGGTATTCTTAAGTATTGGCTATAGGATAAACTATTCTACAGGATTAACAACACAGACTAGCTAAATACAAGATTCCATTCTATACCCTGGGGAGTACAACAATGAATGTACTATGGTCCCTAGCTTTGGGTAGCTAATAGCCTAATTGCATGTAAAACTCTTTTGGAGTAACAGGATCAGAATTTTGGAGCTATTACAGACAATGTACTGATGAAGATGTGGGTCAGCATATTTTAGTGATTTAACCAATCAAGCTGGAGGTAATAGTAGAGCTGGAACTGAAACCCAGATTTTCTGGTTCTCAATCAGCATCTTTTCCCCTAAGTGTTCATGAGTTCTAGTTATTATTTTTGCTGATTAACTACCATGAATAAATGTGTCTTACCATGAGCTTGTTTCTCTGATTGTCTTCATTTCATTTTGTTTTTCTGGGCTATATTGAAGAGCATGATTCTACAAGCCAATGATTCTTTCCCTGGCATCTGCCCTTAAGGAGTCTATGACCTTTCATGTTTCTTAGCTGTCATTTCCTCAAGTACACATTGGCAGTTCTATCCATCTTTCCTCATAGATACTTTCTAACCTCTTAATAATTTGATATTTTTAGCCACTTGCCAATTTACTCAGTGTGTATATTTTCACTTCACTGACTTGTATCTAGGTTCAAACTCAACCTTTTAAGCACTACAGAAAAAAAATTGACTCAGTCATTCATATTTCATTCATTATTTCATTTTACAAATATGAATGCCTACCATGTGCCAGGCATGATGCTAAGTGCGGCAGATAGAATTGTGAGCAAATAGTCAAAGTACTTCTTTTATAAAGACTACTGAAGTGGAGGAAAAACATACACACACACACACACGCGCACACACACACACACACCATTTCAACTGTGACAAATGCTACAATAGAAAGATATTCATCCTATGTGAACCTATGATAGGAATATTTGACATTGCCATGTAGGTCAGAAAAGGCTTCTCTGAGAAAATAACATTTCAGTTGAAATCTGTAGTATGACCAGATGGCAGTTAAGCAAATAGGAGGGGGAAGCATGTCTTAAATGGGAGTGGGGATGGGGGAAGGGCACCTGCATAAACACTGTAATGTGAGGGATCATGGCAAAGGACAGACAAAAGACAAGTGTAATTGTAGGTAGAGTACAAAAAGTGAAGGGCAACTTTATCTGAGTTGACAAGGCGGGTAGAAGTTGGAATCTGCAGGATCATGTACAATACGTTAAGGAGTTTCTTAAGCCCCAAAGAAAAGGTAGTCACTGAAGATTTTAAGCAGGAATTAACAATTTTTATACTAGAAGATAGAGGTTCCAAGGATGACTTCAACAAGCCGGTTCGTGATCCTGGAAGTCTAGTGGTGCTATTTATTGACCTAGAAAAAAAAATGGGCAAAGCCCAAACTCTGGGAGAGTGAGGGAAGGAAAATCATGCATTCATTTTGGACCATGTTAAGTTGGAGATGCCTTTAAGATACCCAAGATGAGATGTAAAGTAGGCAGTTCATTAAACTAATTTGGAACTCAAAAGAGTGTTATGGCCTAGAGATATAACTGTATGACTCAGTTGTGACTAGATGATAATTGAATCTGTGAGCATGGATGAGATCACTTCGGGAGAAAACATCAAGTGAGAAAAAGGAGAGAGAGCTGAGGTGCAACTTTAGAGGAATGTCAACATTTTGTGGCTTGAGGGGAATGAGAATGGCAATAGAGTAGTAGGGAGAGGCAAGGTAACAACAGGAAAACGAGGAGAGAATTATCTTGAAGCCAAGGGAAGAGAAAATATCAATGATGTCAATGTTTATGAGAGATAAGGAAAAGATAATAGGTCATGACTACCGTGTTTTACAAGGAACAAATAAATGGTTTTATTGATTCAGGGAATAGTAATGTCTAGCATCAGTCTGACTTCATTTAAGCCTTCATCAGACAATGCCACTAAGGACCAAATGTCTCTTCCCTTCTGCCTCCTTTGGCATTGGCTCTGTCTTTACTTGTGACAGACTGGATAGGAGATAAGTAATTATATAATTATATATTGGTGTAATCACTAAGATGAATAATAAAGAGAAAGAGCAGTTTTGGAGGGAAATTTTTAGTTTAGTTATGGGCATGCTAAGTTTGCAAGATATGTGAAGATCCAAGTACAGATGTTGAGTACATAGATGAAATTAAAGAAACTGGTAAATGAAGTCATGAATGTTCATGGAAGTACCTATGAAAACAAAGAAGGTTAAGGGGGCTTAGCATCTAGAATTGAGAGACTTCAGTATTTAAGGAGTGGGTCCACATGGAATAGTCAATTAATAAGGACCAAAAGTAGCAGTCAGGAAGAAGAAAAATCAAAAGAATGTGATGTCATTAAAGCCAAGGGAAGAGAAGCATTAAAGAAAGCAATGGTCAACCTTTGTCAAATATTCCTGAGAATCAAGTAAAATGAGGCCGGGCATGGTGGCTCATACCTGTAATCCCAGCATTTTGAGAGGCCTAGGTGGGTGGATCACTTGAGGTCAGAAGTTCGAGACCAGCTTGGTCAACATGGTGAAACCCCTTCTCTAATTAAAAAAAAAAAAATAGCCACTTGTGGTGGCAGACATCTGTAATCCCACCTACTCGGGAGGCTGAGGTGCAAGAATCGCTTGAACCCTGGAGGCAGAGGTTGCAGCGAGCCAAGATCATGCTACCACACTCCAGCCTGGATGACAGAGTAAGATTCTATCTCAAAAAAAAAAAAATTGAATCAAGAATGAGTAAAATATCTATTTTAATGAGCAACTGAGGACATTAGTGATCTTGTCTGGAGCTGTTTCACTGACATACTAAGGACGAAGGAGGTAAGTAGTGGGAAGGGGGACTAAGTTAGATTAGAGTAAATTGAGGAGTGAATGGGGAAGCAAGAACTGTGGAGGGCTTGGTTAGCAATGTAGATAATTCTCCCACAAGAACAGATTATAAAGAGAAATAGATAGAGCAATAGCTAAAGGAAAAATTGGGATACCAAAAGGTGACTTTGTTTGATGAGAAACACCTGGGCGTGTTAAAGGATGATAGGAATAATCCAAGAAATAGGGAAATATTTAAAAAATATAAAATAAAAGAAGTATTAATAAGTGGGAAAGAATGAAATTTAGAGTACATGTTTTACAAGGTGAGCACAAGGTGCAAGTTAAGAGGATTATTAAGTGTAAGAGTTTATTAAAATAATGGCTAATAGACTCCAGATTGAAGAGAAAATGTGTGAGGATAAGAAGGGCAAATGAGTAAGAGGTAAAAAGAAGTGACAATGTGAAGACACCAATGAGATTAACAACAGCTATGGTTAGTGTAGCTGAGCGCCAATATGTAAAGTATGATCTGTTATAACATTAATAGCAGATGCTAAGCCTGGTACACAGTGCAGAATTTTTCGAGATTACCATGGAACTGGGAGTCTTCTGAAGGTTACTGGGAGGATTACTATGGATGTATAGGAAAATAATCCTATACATCCGTAGTATTTTTGTGTCATTATTCTAGTCCTATCACCATATCCTGTTATTGACTGCTTGTGCATCTATCCAGATGAGTAGATTATAAGCTCCTAGAGCATCTCTTTGAGCCTACCAAAGTGTTTTAAATATAAGAATACTCAACATGTTCAATGGATTGTGGTAAAATTTTCCATCTGGCATCTTATCAATAACTGTATTTATATGTCTGTGGTTAATCTTCAGCTCCCAGGTGGTAACAGTAGCATGCATTTGCTTCCATCTCATCTTCTGGATTGAAACATGACATATTAAGAACCTGAAGATTTAGAAGTAGCATGGTGTTTCCCCTTGTTTAAATCTACTTACTCAATACAAATACACTGGGTTGTACCAGCCAGTTATGCCTCTTGGACAAATTTAAGTCACTGAAAAATAAATTTGAAAAATTATTCTAAAGCATTAACATATAAACTCCCCATTAAAAATATTATGTATTAAATAAAAAGCAAAAAAGTATACACTGAACAAAAGTAACATTATCTTAATGTATGTTCTTTTTAAGTTTACTTCATGTTATTTTCAGCTTCCGTTCATATTTTCCATTATTTAATCATAGTATATATAAAATATTATAGCTTATTTCACTCTTCATTAAATCATAAAATTATTCCATGTTGCTATATAGTCTTTTATATCTATCATTTTTAATGACTGCAGAAAATGTCACTGGGTTGATGCATGATAATGTACACGGCCATTCCCCTTTTGTTTGACATTTAGTTTATTTCTAATTTTTCCTCATTACAATAGTTTAACGAACATCTTTGGGAATATAGTTCTTTCTTGTTGGATTGTTTCCTTAGGATACATACCTATGAGTGGGATTACTGATAAAATATAAAGACATTCACATGAAAGTTTATATGTTTTCAAAAAAAGATTGTATAATGACACGATATCAGTGCTTCAAACTCATCTCATCTTTGCCAGCATCAGGTATAAAAATTTTTACTTTAATATACATAGAATGGCACCTCTATTTTAATGTACTTGGGCAAGGGTGGGAATTATTTCAAACTCATGTGACTAATCTTCCAAAATTTGAGTACTATGATTGACCCATTTATATTTTGAGGAATATTAGTTATATCTTATCCATTTGAATTTTCTTTTGGAGAAATTAATACTTTGTAATTTGATCCTTTGATCCATATTTTTTCAGTCCAGACTTTCCCAATTATTTTAGTTCAGTTGTTTTTATTACATACAATTCTACATAAAATATTTTCTTTATAAATTTATACCAAATCCTAATTACAGCTATATGTCAGAATAAATTAGCAGCTGAAGCTGTGGGCATTGGAGTCACAAGAAACTTGATTTGAAGCCCAACTCTGCCTCTCTAATTGTCCTCCTGGTGACATAATCCTCTGGGCTTCCTCATGTGGGAATTAGAATAACAACAGCATGACAGTTGTGTGAGGACTACATATAAAGTATTTAAATATTGTGCTTAACAATATTCAGCTATTTGTTGATTTGGATTATCAGCCAACCCAGGATAACTGATTTTATTTTATTTTTCTCATCCTCCTGTAGATTCACCAAATTTTCAAACTGATAGTATTTGGGTGGTTTCACGGCAGAAATAAAACACAGAATGGTAAAATCTTTAGTAAGACTATTGACCAAATAAATTTCCGTATGAAGTTGGTTTAGCTCAAAGTGCTGGAAGAGTTGAGGTCATGGCTCACAGGTATCACTGATGTGACACGTAACTCCAACTATTTCTATATTACATTAAAGCAGGGATCCCATTTTATCTGGTACATTACATTTGTTGTTTGATAGCATTGGCTGAATATGTCTTCTGTTTCTCGTATTGCTATGTAAGGCCATGTTGTGATACGCTGTTTAATTTTGCTGGGGTTGTATGTTTATATATGTATATAGAGAAATACCTTATACCTACAGAATAGTGTTTCCTCTTTGTGTAGTATAATTCTTCATATTCATCATGATACCAAGCATATTTTCTTACCTATAATCATACTCTAACAATAACACACATATTTATACTTTACCATTTAAGAATTCATCTTACTAGCTTTCATTTTCTCTTTAATATATGTTGCCTAACTTAAGTAATACGCATATGAGTGTTATAATCTAGCAATCAGCTTCCAAGCTGCTTTCTTTTTTCTTCAAGTGAAATGATTTTAACAGCTGATATTTTTACATTATATTTATGATTTTTGAAGTACACTAGCTGTCACATTTGAAAAAAATCTGTTTTGATATTCAACTCAAACATTTAAGGAATAGAAAACATATAGTATCTTTAATTTATGAGCAAGGAAACTAAGATGCCACAGCATTAATTGACATTTTGTATGGTCTTATGAATATCAGATGAAATGACTAGGGCTAGAACTTAGGTCTCTAACCATCAGCTTTATTCTAACCATTAATGTGTGCCTTTCTTTGGTTTGGTATAAATATTAACTCCAGGACAGAGGCACTTTTGTTTCTGAGGATTAAAAGAAAATACTTAATTCTGTTGAGAAACATACCAGGAAGCTTTATCTAAAATAGTAGATAAAAAAGTAATTGGATAATTTATATTTTAATATTTAATTATTACATATTTGCTTTTTCTTGAGACAAAGAGAAAGAATAAGGCTGATTAAAAAACAGGAGGAAATAATGGAACTCTCCTAGCCTCTCTAGCATTCTAACTTTACCATGTATTATTAAATGCTTGGTCCATAGAAATACAGACCTTATAGATAAGGAGCCAGAGTATATCATGGACATAGTAAATTTAGAATAAGGGCAGTTAACTCTATAAGGTGAAGGATTATTGATCATTCTGGAGAATATAAAAGTTTAAGAATGAAAAGCAGTGAATGGATTGATGGTCACAGCTAAATACACTCTGTATCAGTTTCTGAGTCAAATTTTTTGTCATATTGGTTAGGTTGATCCAGTTTTCCTTTCTATGGCTGCTGTTGTGAGTTTCAGTGAAGACAGTGCAGACATGTACCAGAAACATTTAAGTGCCTTTTGATTGTAGTTTACCATAAAACATATAAGGCCCAAATTTAGGGTCTTGTGTTACATTGTGGCTAAAAAAGTTTTCTTTGTTGTGTGCCAACATGATGCATCTCCATACCCAGGTCCCTATCTTCGAAAAGGTATCAATCCTTAGACAAATAAGTAGAATGTGGATAGTCATCTAAAGATCATAGATAGAATTAGTATGATAGAGTTCTACATTTTTTCTCATAAAAACATTTTTATTCCATTTCATTCTTTTTCTCTCAAGGAAAAAAATACTAATATAGAATAACTAAGTTTAAATATACAAGTTTTCGAGTTCTTCTGTTTTTTCTTCATTATTTTGGGTAAGTTATCGTTTCTCATAAGTATTGTTGATTTTCTTTTAGTTCACCTTTATATTTGAAGGGCAGCACATTACTTGGTCTTAGTTGGGCACTGTCAATTGCCATGTACTAGTCAATGCCAAATGTCAAATGCCATAAGCTAGAAGTAACTTGTAATTATTTGCAGATAGCATAACTCTAGGATACCCTTTTCTTTAATTTTCCCAAATCAGTTATTGAGTTGGATATATGGGCTGTAAGTAAAGGAGTACTGATCCCACTGTGCTCGGGAAATGCTTCTGGTCGAGTCCAGCAGACACCCAAAGGATTAGTGCAGAATTTCCTTAAACATTTTCCATCCTGAATCAGAAACGTGTATCCTTGTTTGAAAGGCAGATTCCTGAGTCCATCCCAGACCTACTGAATCACAATCTCTGGGGCTGGATTCCAGGAACCTAACCTCAGTGCTTGTCTCTCTACCTACTCCTTGATCCTTATGCTCCAGCCTCTTGTAGTCTCTGACTCGTGCCCAGTATGTCTCCATTAGAAAGCCACGCACAGCTCTTCCTTTGCCTGGATCTCTTATTTTCCAACTTTCTCATGAATGGTTCCCCCTCATTCAGGTCTCAGTTCAAGTGTCACCTTCACGGAGCAGACTTCGTAAACTCCCCAAGCTAAAGCAACCCCCATCCTCACCATAACATTTTCTATCACATTAATATGTTTTATTTTGTAGTGTTTAGTGTCTGTCACTTTTTACTAAAATTGAAACTCCACTAGCACAATAACTTTTCTCTGTCTTATTCGCTGATATATTTGCAGAAGGCACTCCAATACATACTTGTGGATTAACTAACTGAATTTTTAAACAAAAATTCACATGCGGTCACATGCCCTCAAATTTGGCACCACAGGGCTAGAGGATGTCTCAGGACGACTAGCATATGTTTCTCAATTAAAAGCGAAACTATGTGATGCCCCAGGTGATTTTAATTATCTGGTTAAGTGGCTCTTCTCCGAGGCAAATCAAATCTAAACGAAACCTCCAAGAGTACTTAGGTACATCAAGAAACCCTGTGGCAGTGTGAAAGTTCGCTGAGCTGGGATGGGGACCATAGCTTTGGCTCCTGCTTCTGCTGGCTTACTATGTATTTTCCTTGGGCCAAACAATCAAAGATTATGGACTTCAGGGTTTTGTTGAGATGCTTTACTTCTAGGGGCCTACATATCTGCATATCTAAAATAAGAGAATGAGACTAGATTAATATTTCCCATACTAGGTTCTACAAAATGCTAATTCATTGAGACCTAAACATTGACTCCCTAGAAATAATGTAAGATATTTCAAACGCTCATATGGTCAAAAAATTCAAATTATTATGTCTCTTTCTCTCTTGGAGATTCAAATTACTATGTCTCTTTCTTAACTGGAGATTCACAATGCATATTTGCAGTGCTAAAATACTAATAATCTTCCAGGAAATAAATTTGTTCACTCTTATTTAACCCAACATTTATCAAACTTATCTAATCACAGCATTTGTTTTATCCTGTACAAACTATGAAGTAGTATCCCACAAAATTCAGCATGAGAAGTGCTGAACTAGATTATCTCAATGCTATCTTGTGGTTCTGAGGGTTAAAAATTGCCTGGTGCCAGCTGGGTGTGGTGGCTCACATCCGTAATCCCAGCACTTTGGGAGGCTGAGGCAGGTGGATCACGACGTCAGGAGTTCGAGACCAGCCTAGCCAATATGGTGAAACCCTGTCTCTACTAAAAATACAAAAACTAGCCGGGTGTGGTGGTGTGTGCCTGTAGTCCCAGCTACTCAGGAGGCTGAGGCAGGAGAATTGCTTGAACCCAGGAGGTGGAGGTTGCAGTGAGCTGAAATAGTGCCACTGCATTCCAGCCTGGGCAATAGAGGGAGGCTGTCTGAAAAAAAAAAAAAAAAAAAAAAAATTGCCTGGTGCCAAACTTCAAGGATGTTTGCTATCTATTCTACTCTAGAAGCTCTGTAATCCCCATGGGGCTGGCTTCACATCTGCAAAATAGAGAATTATGACGATTTGAAACTCCACTAGCACAATAACATTTCTCTGTCTTATTCACTGCTATATTTGTGAAATAGGGAATTATGACAATTTGAACCTTTTTGCTTTCCATGCTGAAATCACTGGTCAGCATTCCCTAAGCTTGGAGTCATTCTGTGTGAGATCAACCCCTTTTTATTAGAGCCTATACCTACCACCTTCTCACTCCATCCAGGCAAGTCCTGGGTGTCAAAAGCTATGCAAATTCTAAGGGATTCAGGCCAAGATAACTTTTATCTTGGTAGCAGGAACCCATTCTAGTGCCAGGAGAGAGACTAAAAGAAAGCATTTTGGTTTTGTCTATAGAAAATATGCATTGAGTAAACAATACAAGGAATTTTAAAAGCTTCTCTTTGACCGTCACTGGCACAATATTGCCGTACATCAGGTAATTTAAATGATTCTGCGCCAGAAAGTTCATGTACCCCTGAAGTCATACATTTTGTAATAAAGTATTTTTAAAAAAGAAACTATTGTGTGGGTGCACTGATTCACGCCTGTAATCCCAGCACTTTGGGAGGCCCAGGTGTGTGGATCACTTGAGGTCAGGAGTTCAAGACCAGCCTGGCCAACATGGCAAAACCCCGCCTCTACTAAAAATACAAAAATTAGCTGGGCTTGGTTGTGCATGCCTGTAATCCCAGCTACTCCGGAGGCTGAGACAGGAGAATCGCTTGAACCTGGAAGGTGGAGGTTGCAGTGAGCTGAGATGATGCCACTGAACTCCAGCCTGGGCAACAGAGAGAGACTCCATCTCAAAAACAAAAACAATAAAAAAAAAAAAAGAGAGAAACTATTAAGATCTGCTGTGATTTGAATTACAGTTCCCTCAAGACTCACATGTTGTAATCCTAATCACCAGTACTTCAATGTGTGACTTTATTTGTAAATAGAGTCATTGCAGATGTAATTAGTTAAGTCAACATGAAGTCATACTGGAGTAGAGTGGATCCATAATCCAATATGACTGGTATCCATATAAATCCAATATGACTGGTATCCATGTAAAAAAAGGGGAAATTTGGGCCGGACACGGTGGCTCACGCCTGTAATCCCAACACTTTGGGAGGCCAAGGTGGGCGGATCATGAGGTCAGGAGTTTGAGACAAGGCTGACCAAAATGGTGAAACCCCGTCTCTACTAAAAATACAAAAATTAGCTGGGTGGTGCGTGCCTGTAATCCCAGCTACTCAGGAGGCTGAGAGGGAGGAGAATCGCTCAAACACAGGAGGCAGAGGTTGCAGTGAGCCGAGACCGGGCCACTGCACTCCAGCCTGGGCAATGGAGCAAGACTCCGTCTCAAAAAATAATAAATAAATAATAAATAAAAAGGGTGGGGGGAAATTTGGACACCAAGACAGACATGCACCAAGGGAAGATAATATAAAGATATACAGGAAGAAGATGACCAAGAAGGAACCAACCTTGCCTACCGACACCTTAATTTCACACTTCTAACCTCCACAAATGTGAGATAATAAATTTCTGTTCTTTAGTCTGTCCACTTCAGGTGCTTTGTTTCAGCAGCCCTAGCAAACTAATACAGCGTCTACATGCTGGAATCAAGTCTCTGGGTCCTATATAGAAATCTATCCAATTGCCAGCTAAATTCCTCCTTCCAGACTACCAAATGTTTGAGTAATCTCAGGACACAACAGAGCAGGACAGTGAACAATCTTCTTCAGACTACTTTATTTAGTTGTTGTGCCCTAGAGTAGCTGGTTTATCTCAAGTCTTGGAGCAGATTTCTTAATGACATTTTGGTGAATCTTCCTTTACTGTTCTAGTGTATTTTGTTTCAGCCATAATAAGCAGAGACTGGAAGAAATTACAAATATTTGGAAAGATAAAAGGCAATGAAATTACTTTGAAACCCACTTTGTACAGCCCTGTAAGGTTGACCAGGCAATATTTTGGGCAAAACTGCCTAGATTTATAAAGTGGATGTTAGAAACAGGTAATATAGAAAATTGAAGTGAATCTTCCCTGAAATTACTGCTACCATTACCACTCTTCTTTGAAGACCAGTCTAATGAATTTATACCTCTTCAGCCTAACACTAAGAGGTCAGAGCTTTAAAATGGCACTTGTAACAAAGGGAAGAGTCAAATTGTTCTTGTCGCTAATTAGTTCAGATGTTATTTCAAATTCACTTTGACTCTTGTTATTGACTCAAGAAATCAAGATCTGAGGAAATCAACTGTGAGAATGTTACGAACAGGGAAAATTAGGTCACCATTTATGTTTTGCAGCTAGAAAAGGAATTCATTGCCCATGTTTAACTTCTATTTGGCACTAATCTCAATATAAGAGGGTTGACAAAAATCGGAAAATAATTATAATATGAAAAATAATAAGGCTTGAATCCAAAACTTTGTGAAAATTAGAGCCACTTCTTTTCTCTCTTTATAGTTTCTATCTCTTTTAATCCAGCTTACCATAGAATAATAATATCATCATCTACAACACCACAATTATCACCATTAACTTCATTTTCACCAATAAAAGTCACTCGGTACCCTTCTGAAACTGTGCAAAGGCAATGCCTAAACCCAGTTCTGCCCTGTAGTTATTTTTAGTTGTATTGAGAATGTGCCATACTATGGTTCAGTTGGACTTAGCAAATGACTTAATTCTTTTTGGCATTTTCAGTAAGGGAGGCTTACTTCTGAATTCTCACTTGTATTGACAACTAATGAAATTGTCAATTGTAGTCATGGTTTTACTGTCAAATATTCCAAATGCCTTTCCTTATCAATGGCAATATTTTAAAGTGTATTCTCATTTTATTAAAGCCAGTAGTTTGGTACTCTGATCATATTACTTGAACAATATAAAGATGCGTAGCTACATTTTGGGAAAACTTGCCTTTTTTCTATCACCCAAAATAAAAAGATTCTCAATTACGGAATATGCCCACTTTTAAAATGTAGCTTCATCTACAGGAGTACATTTCTTATTTAATTTTCAAATATATAATATATTTGGGGACACAAAGGCCAGAGTAAACAAGAACAAGTCCATGAAATACAATCTGTCTATAATCTAATAGCCCTAGTCAGGGGACTAGATTCAGGGCCTAAAGTCATTTTACTTGTCTCTATATAAGAAGAGTTACAACAAAAAACAGACCGTTGTTTAAATGCTTTTTCTTCGTATAGATCCAGGTTTTGTGTGTGTTAGATACAAGCTCATTCTACCAAAATAGATGAAGGTACAAAGTTTTTCATTCTTTCTTCTACTGTTTATGTCATCAACAATCTTTTATTAATAATCTGATTTTTTAAGGGTTTCCTATAGCCACTACTTTTAGTCCATTTCAGGATGCGTGAAGGAAAATAGCAGGTTGCTCAGACCTTTACAGGAAGAATAGGGTGGCAAGGCCCTACCTTTTAAGCACAAGGCTGCCTATCATGACTTCTAAGGAATACTATTTGTCCCAAGAATTAATAATGCCTCCTGGAAGAATAGCTATGCAGGCAGAAATTAACCTTCTCTCTTCTACTGTTTTTGCTCCCTGCTTAACTTGCCAAAATTCCATATACAAATAGCTATTTTTTTAATCTCCAAATAATTTTTATCTAGTACTTTCTTCAATTGAATGGATTGATCCTACTTTAATTTTCTTATTAAATGTACACTTCTTATTCTTCTTGTCTTTCATACCACTACTCTCTCCTAAACACCTTATCAACCTCCCTGCCATCTCTACTTACCATCACTGTGATATTATTTAATCCCCTCTCAACCTCGTTCTCTCTTTTTCTGTTGACCAATCCACTTTTGTTTTGCATACTTAGGATGCTGAAGGAAAGATAAGGTAGGAGAGAACAGCTAGCAGATTGAGAAAAATTTTGATGAGTTGACACTTAATTTGGTAAATTCACCAGACTTTGGCTCAGCTAATTTCATTCTGTCACATCTCTCAAAGTTGTCACTCATTAACTAAGCCCACAGAGCTCAAGGGATAAGGCAGTTGTTATCTCCAAATGAGAAACCTAACAGTCACATCAACTGATAAAACAGCATCAGCATGACTTACACATTCCTTACCGTTGGGCAAATCTACATGGGAAATCGCATGCTTGTACTCAGAACAATCTAAGTCAGTTTTTTAAAAAGAAGTAATCCTTAGCTAAGAGACCTTGAAAAACTCTTGTCCACTATAAAGATAACTTTGACCACAGAATAATAATACTTCAAATCTTTGGCCAAAATTTCGTCTCCCATGGGCAGCACTTGAATGTGGAAAGTCAGGGTTTATTTTTCTTTCTGATGTTTCTTTTTCTGTACTTCCATGTCTGAGAAGCCTCCTTTAGGATTAATATATTTTTAAAAAATTCTGATGATGCAGTGAATCAAGTATAGTCCAATCTAGGAGTCTCCTGTAATGTTAATATGACTTTGTAAATCTCTGATTTCACTCACTATAATAGATGGTGTTCAACAAAAGTAATAGAAAATCTTATTCACAATGGCTTAAACTAAAAGGACATTTACAAAGAAGACTCATGGTTTGCAGTCTTACCGCAGGTGCAGCAAGTAGCTTAATTATGTAATCAAAGACCTTCTCCCCCCACCCTTCCTTTTCCCCGTGCTCAGCATTTTGGCTTCGGAGTTCATGACTGTCATAGCTTCATGTCCTCAGAGAACAGCACACAAACCAAGAAGGGAGGGAAGGGGCAAAAAGCCTCTCTCATCTCAGAGCACTCTCTTATCAGAGCCGTTTTTGCACTCAAGCTCTTCCTTCCAGTTTACTTCTCTTTGGGCATACCTGGATCACCAGCTCACTTACAGACAAATAGAAGAATAAGATTGGCATATTGGCTCAGAATAATCATGATCCATCCTCAGCAGCTAGACACATTGTTTTGGGTGGGGATGGATAATGTTGTTGCCTTAGTAAGCAAGAAGTGGGAACGGCTGTTAAATAGACAATCAGCTGATATTATCACACCATACTCTGTTGGGTGATTATAATAGTCTTAGGCTTTACCCAAAATCTATTGATCAAGCATCTCTGGTGTTGAGGATCTTCATGTAAAACCAAAGGAGAATTGGTTTGCAAGTACTTAGGGTGCGAGGCAACCTCACCATTTTCCCCATGTACTGCTTACAGTACCTTTCTTGATCAAAAAGTTCTCTACAAATTCTTTGTTTGTTGACTATTTTCTTTATTCTCCTAATCTTGATTGAAGACACTTACAAAAGGGTAAGCCAATAGTACCTCATAGAGAAATACATTTTGTTTGATGCAAACATACTTAAGCTTGCAACTTATTTGAAATTTTTTGCAAATGAGCATGCAAATTTTATATTACTATATCACTTGCATAACAATTCCAGTTAACAATCATCTATCTTTTTAAAGTTTTATTTTTCAGAGGGTCTTAATCTATTTTAAATATCATTTGATGCAGCCAGTATCCTGAAAATTGTTTATTGGCAACTTGATTATTCCATAATTATAATGGCAGTTCAAGCAGTATGTGCCTTCTTCAGATAATGTCATTATAATTCAAAGAGAAAATTAGTAAACAACCCACAGCTGTTTTGGTATGAAATGTGCATGCGTAGTTATGAATATTAATATTCATAAATATTTTATCCTAATAAAAGATATTAATTCTATATTTTAAAAGAAACAATTTTAATGGGTATTAGAATATAAAAATACTTTTTAAGATTGTGTTTCATTTTCTTATTAAAACATTTTTTCTAAACATATTTTAATAAACTTTATTTTTATAGAAGTTTTAAACTCACATCAAAATTTAGCAGAAGGAACAGAGATTTCCCATATACCGCCATACATGCAGAGCTTCTCCAGTTATCAACATTTCCCACAGAGTTGTACCTTTATTATAATTGATGAACCGATATTGACACATTATTATCACACAAAGTCCATAGTTTATATTAGGGTTCACTTTTGGTGTTGTACCTTCCTTGAGTTTCAACAAATGTATGACATATATCCAGTCTCCTAATATCATATAGGGTAGCTTCACTGCCATAAAAATCCTGTGTGTGCCACCTGTTTACCCCTTCCTTCTGCCAATAGATTGATTTTTGAAATATTAAAAAACCTTAATAATTGATATAATTTAATAGAAAATACCTTTACAATCAATAAAAACATATTATCTATATGACTTTTATACCTTTTAGAAATTTTATATGATTTAGTATTCTTCACTTAATATGAATATATTCAATGACAAAACATTGTGTGACAAATTTTATAATTCATTGAAAACCTCTAGAGCAGGGCTGTCAAATTAAATTTTCTGTGATGAAAGAAATGTTCTATATCTTCCCTGTTGAATACAATGTTACTAGCCACACGTGTCTATTGAGCACTTGATATGTGGTTTGTGTAACCAGGGAATAGATTTCTCAATTTTATCAAGTTTTAATTAATTTAAAAGGGTCATATCTGGCTTGTTCTACTATATTGGATATCACAGATTTAGAAGGAAGTATAAAGTAGGAGAAAGAATACTTCTTTCATACCTCATTGAAGGCTCCGTATGCCCCTTCTCAGAATATGGAGATGCTCTTTAATAAAATGGTCTGCAAACATCAGGACACAGAAGAATTATCTGGAGAACTTGTGTTTTTGTTGTTGTTGTTGTTTGTTTGTTTGTTTGCTTTTTGACGGAGTCTTGCTCTGTCCTCCAGGCTGGAGTGCAATGGTGCGATCTTGGCTCACTGCAACCTCTGCCTCCTGTGTTCTAGCGATTCTGGTTCTAGCGATTCTCCTGCCTCAGCCTCCTGAGTAGCTTGGATTACAGGTGCCAGTCACCATGTCTGGCTAATTTTTGTATTTTTAGTAGAGATGGGGTTTCACTATGTTGGTCAATCTGGTCTCGAACTCCTGACCTCAGGTGATCCACCTGCCTCGGCCTCCCAAAGGAGAATTGGTTTTACGTGAAGGTCTCTAAAATAATGACTTTCAAACATATTTGCCTATTTGCCCACAATTCATAGTAAGAAACAGATTTATTGTTACTCACACACACACATAATATATGTATAGTATTCATAAGTATACATATATTTTTATGTGAACTCTGATCCTTTAAATTACATTTTACTTTATTTCATTTTTCAAAATCTGGTAGTGATCCACTAAAATGTGTCAGGACTCAAATGAAAAAAACATTGTGCTGAATAGCCATAATTCAGGCCCTGAAGCTGCACACAGGACTCTAGGGCAGAGATACAGAAAGAACAAATTGAGAAAGTCTTTTTTTTACTCCACCTCTTTCCCATGGCTAAGAAATGTCTGATTCAACAAAGTCACCAGTGGCTCTTTTCTTCTCTTAAATGAGTCAAGAATAAACTACATATTTATGGTGTAACTGCCATAAAAATCAAACATAAATGTCCCATGAAAGAATTATTTGTATGAGTAAAATAGGCTTATCTTTTTAAAGTATGATGTTGATTTTGTCCAAAAATAGATACTGTGGTGACTTTTCATGCTGAACTGTGAGTAGTTTTAAGGCACTCTCAGGTTATGTAATGTTAGTTTTTAATGTATTCTTTCATTTTTACAGACCCAGAAAAGACAAGAAGATATTAAGAGCACACATATAGTCTATATGTCTGTTCATTGTATGAACCTAAATATTTATTACAGACTCTTATGTCAAATAATACAGCAATATTTGTGTTTATTTGTTTAAAAGTAACATGGAAAAGATTTCCGTTTACAACAATCTTAGTCTATTTTTTTTCTCCTGTTGGAATGGATCTTAATTTTATCCATGTGGGTTACGAATCTGAAGCAATTAAAATTAATGATTGCGTGACGTAATAGTACAAGAGGCTATTTAATCCCTGGGGGATAAATGGTTCTTCATTATCATTTATTGTCCTCCTGTTTCTTGTTAAAATATGTAAATAAATAGAAGAGGGACAGCTTACAGGCATTTTCATTATTTTTTGATGTCACCGGGACACAGTTTAATACTGTCATTATGCGTGGCCTATACACAGTTGGAATTCTGTATTCAGTGGTATAACAGCTTCATAGAAATGTCTTAAATGTGTTGTGGAAGCATGTAAACCATCTTAAAGATCAATGCCTCATGGGTTTATTTGTGTGTGGCCAAAGCAAATCACCAATGTAGTTGTTCATGTTGCCATTTGCGGTTTGTAAAAGACATGCCATGTGTGCACTAAATAGTGCATTTTCGGCTAGCTGTATTTGTAGCACAATGTCAGATTGAATTTGGAGATATGATTCACTCTCTTTGTTCCAGAGCAGATACAAATTATCTTGGCATGAAGTAAATAGAGCTACTAGTGGTTAGGTCACATGTTAAGAATGATGTGTGTGTTTCTTTGTGTCCCTAAGAATGCTATGGTAACTTTTGGTCAGTAGATGGAGTCGCAGGTCGCAGACATGTTTATTTTCCTTTGGATACTTTGGCCTTATTCAAAACAGAATATAGATAGAAAGATAGCTAGATAGATAGATAGCTAGATAGATAGATAGCTAGATAGATAGATAGATGTATAGTTCAGGAGCCAACTAACAGTAATTCAGTTTTTCCATTCATTAATTTAATAATGAAATACATATCTATAGTGTGTATATATATATAAATGGCATATATATAGTAGTGTGTGTATATATATATAAATGGTATATATATAGTATTGTGTATATATATAATATTTTCCTCCACCCTGCACAAAAACAAAATGTATACATACATGCATTTGGTATGTGTGTGTGTGTGTATATATATATAAAAAATATATATATATACATACACACATACATACACACATATATACATGTGTATATATATACACTATATATACACATATATACATATACACTATATATATACATATATACATATATGTATATGAGTGTGTGTGTGTGTGTGTGTGTATGCGTGTATATATATAGTAACTAGGAACCCAATGTAAGGCAAATTGTTTCTCGTGTCATATTATCGTAAGTAAATATTCCAGATCAATCAATATAAGTAGATTGCCATAAAGGATTTTGAATGTTTAACTTTTATGGAAAAATAACTTAATTTGAAAAATATAAAGTTTAATACTTCACTTAAAAATTGTAAAATACAGGCTCTCACTCTGTCACCCAGGTTGGAGTGCAGTGGCGTGATCACAGCTCACTGCAGCCTTGACCTCCCAGGCTCAAGTGATCCTACTGCCTCTGCCTCCTGAGTAGCTGAGACTACAAGAGTGCACCACCATGCCTGGCTAATTTTTGTATTTTGGGGGGTTTTGCCATGTTGCCCAGGCTGGTCTCAAACTCGCTCAGGCTATCTGCCTGCCTCAGCCCCTCAGAGTGCTGGGATAACAGGCATGAGCCACTGTGCCCAGCATGTGCTGGTAGATAATTCTCAGTGAGATTTTCTTTTGTATGAAAATTTTTATTTTAACCTTGAGAAAAGCAAAAAAAAAAAAAAAGAAAAAGAAAAAAAAAAGAGAGAGAGAGAGCCTAATTAGTAATGCATTAGCTCTGTTTTAAAACCTATTAAAATGTAGTTCTTTATCTTACATCTGATGGCAAAATTTTAAGCTCATGCGTGATTCATGCCTCTCTTACTGTGAAACATTTTGTTTAGCAAAGATCCAGGCAAAATTAGGTGACAGCATTAATCCTTTATTTCTCTCTACTAGCGTCTAATTTTTTGACTTTAGGTTAGAATTGGGCACATGTGCTTTGCCTGAAGGCGACTGATATTTTTGTTTTTAAAATTCTGAACAGCTTTTGGAACACCATGAGCATTTTACAAATGTCAGATAATTACAGTACTACAAAGCGTAAGGCAAGACCAGCACCAACAGCTTTCCAGAAGAAATGTTTGAAACTTTACCCTTGCAAAGAGGAAACATAAGGAGAAGGATGAAAGCTAATGGAGTTAGGCACCAAACTGTCAAAAACTAGTAGATATATTAAAAAAATGGTTGTCAGTGTAAGTTTCTGTTTATATTTGTCTCCCATTCTTTACACACCTGATTTTGTGAATTTTCTTGTACCAAAGAATTCATTTTTCCTGCTGCTAGTTTCTTAAAAATTATCCAGCCTGCTAGCCCGAGGTTTGCAATGTTTGCTTGCATATGAGAGAAATAAACTAAAGCTGGTTAAGCCAAGAAACGTTTTATCCAAAGATTATTCAGGTGTCTTGAAACCTAAGAGCCAGAATTCAATTGTTCCAAAGAAAGAAACTAGAGCCAGGGGCCTCAAGCCTAGTGAACTATTTGCCATCTCTGCTCCCTGCTTCTCTCTGTCCACCTGCCTCATTCTCGTCTCTGTAGACTGGCTTTCTTTCCTTCACAGGGATATGGAAGAAAACATGGCAACTCCTCAGTTCTTGAGTTATATGTTGCAAATCCAGCTGCATAAAGGGGGAGTAAATGAATCTCTATGAATCCTAATCCCAAATTTTTAAAAAGGAGACTGAGCTGAAGTAGGTCAAGTGCTCATCCTAGTCCAATCAAATATGTCAAGATGGTATCCCACTGTACAAATGGCTGCAGAAAACTTTCTGCCCTGAGTGAAGAGGGAATTAGGGAAAAAGTATTGTGAATTGATCAGTCACTCCAAAATGCCCCAATTAGTGTTAGACTTTTTTTGTTTTTTTTTTCTTTTTCTTTCATTCTTTTTTTTTCTTTCCTTTTATTTTTAGCTTTTTTTAGAGACAGGGTCTCACTCTGTTGCCCAGGCTGGAGTACAGTGGCTCCATCCTGGCTCACTGTAGTCTTGAACTCCTGGGCTCAAGTGATCCTCTTGCCTCAGTTTCCCAAGCAGCTGAGACTCCAGGTGCACATCACCATACTCGGCTAATTTTTAAATTTTTTGTAGAGACGGTGTCTCACTATGTTGCCCAGGCTACTCTCAAACTCCTGGCTTTAAGCTATCCTTCTGCCTCTTCCTCTGAAAGTGCTGGGATTATAGGTGTGAGCCACTGCACCCAACCCTTGTGTTTTGTTTTTAACCATAACAATCACTTTAGTTTGTTTTAAAATATCAACAAATATTTATTGAAAGCTCAAAAACAGTAGAGTATCAGTCTAAGCATTAATGTATTTCTTTGTTGCCATTTTTCAAAATTAAAAGTAAGCTTCAAAATTATGAATGGTGCCAGATAGAAAACTCCTAATTCCTGCTTCTATTCAGTGGTGGTAACTCAGCATCTATAATTTACATAATGGTTTCTTGTTAGTCCACATGTTTAAAATTACTTCTATTTTAAGATCCTTGCTGTATATATAGTGCAAGGACATGCTGTTTTCCTGAATCAGTGCTTCCCAAACTGTCTGGTGCCTCAGATTCACCTGGAGAATTTGTTAAAGCACAGATTGCTGACTCACACCTAGAGTTTTTGAACCAGTTAGTCTGGAGTGGAGCCCCAAGAATGTGCCTTTACCAGTAAGTTATGGTTTGGTGCTGAGAATGCTAGTCCTGGACCACAATTTGAGATACCATTGCCTTAAATAAAATTAAATTGAACTTCTCCAAGGTTGGCCAGTGAAATAAGGCTTTCCATGTTAAAGTCTTAGTTGTAACCATTGCCCTCCTGAAGTTGATCTTCCCTGAAGAGACCGTTTTACACACTAACACCAACACTCTCCACAACACTGGCCTCACCAAGTACGCTTGAGCATTTCAAATCAATTCATAATTTTTACCTTTGTTCCGAGAACTACACTTTGGACTACTTCAGACTATGTAAACAAGGGATCACTCTGAATCAAGGAGAAATTATAAAGAAGAGAATATGCAACAAAGTAATCTGAATTGCAAACTTTGTGTTATGTTTTATTTTCTGGCAGGGGAGGTGGTTGGGGAACACCATAAGAGATGACTTCTAGACTATCAATGAGACTTTATGTGGAGGATACCAGGAATTTCCTTGGCAAAACCACTTTAACAGGGCATAAGTCCCATATCTATACAAGACAATGTTTTTTAAATAGTGGTTTGTGACATATTAGTGAGTGAGTAAATCAATTTAGTGGGTTATGTCTATTTTTTTATATTAAATAGAATGGAAAATAGCAGAATATTCTTATACTTAGGCCAATTATTATACTGTGAAACATGTCATACAATATAGATCATGGTCACAAAAATTTAGAGCAAACTACATTCAATAATTGTTTTGAAGTGGATGAGATAATAATTATCAATTATTTTTAAAACATAATTATCTTGGAATGGGACTTCAGTACACTTTTGTGCAAAATGATGATGATGGAGGAACAATATTCCCACCATACCCATTCTACAGCCAGACTAGAGATAATTTATCAGAGGAGGCACCAGACATCCATATTAATTGATCCATGTTAATTGATGAGGATTCTGCATCTTTCAAATATTTCAAAACTCATTGCACTTTTGAACTGGATGGAACGTCCAGAATCATTTTTTATGGTGACTTTTAAAATACGTTTACAGAATTCTAAGAGTCTTATTGAGATTTCCAGGGCTCATAGTCCCTAGTCCTGTTTGAATTAAAGCTCTTTATCAAATTGATTCTAAGTCTTGTTGATGGTATTTACTGAGCTCTGACTATGTTCCCAGCAATATTCATAATCATCCTATGAGGATGGTAGTATTATCACCCCATTTTTCAGTTGAGTAAACAAAGGCATAGTGAGTTTAAGTAAATTGCTAAGGTTCCAGATTATATTCTTAACCATTATACTATAATTCTCACGGCAAAACTACCGCAGAGCTCAAAACACACCCACTTAAAAAATATCCTTATTTATTCTAGCCACTTAATTTAAAAAGGCTTTTACAGCTTACTGAAGTAAAATACTAGAACCAGGCTCCATAGTTGCAGTAGATTCAGGGCCAGAATTGCGATCTTCAGTTTGTTTAATATTATTCACATTCAACAAGCATTTGACCAAGATCTCGCCCATTGTCAGTACACTGGGCAACATCAATACAAGTTTCTGTATGGACTGAGCCGTACTTGAGATTAGCCAAGGAGATGGCTATGGCTAACCTTCACAATCTGCAAAACCTCCTGGCAGGCACTCTTGTTCTTACTGTTTTATGAAGGAGAAAAGTAAAGCCCAACAAGGATACATAGCTCTTCCTGTGTTACCTGTTAGTGAGGGTCACAGGCAGCCTTTCCATCCTAGACAACCTGCTTTCAAAGCAGTCATTCTGTTCACCTCATCCATTGCTATTTCGTTGGCCAGGTTCCCCATTGCCGTATTACTTTGGGAATCAGAACATCCTACTTCAAAGGAAGCTTTTCCATTCACATGGAGTTTATCCAAGCTTACAACACACTGTTACAACTTTAGGAGGAAACGTCCATTTTATTTGAGTGTTTAAGTAGAGGAGGTAATTCATAATGTTCTGACTTCCCTTCAGCATGTGGCTCAAATAAATTAAGAAGAAACAATAAAATGTAACTTCAATGTCAGGATTCACCTGATTATGTGTATCAAATGAAAAACATCACTTTGACTAAAGCCCAAATTATGATACTTTCATCTCTTCCTTGCCCACTAGGAATTTAATTGCCTAGAATTCAGTTGTTTCAGAGTCTTCGAAACATTGCCATGTGTTAAGAATTAAGTCTACTTACACTGCTTTCTTCTCGTGAGGCAATAAAATGTATGAGATTTCATTCTCATAAGTCTACTTGCACTGTTTTATTCTCATGAGGGAGTCACTCCCTGTTCTATGACTGCTCCTTTCAGGATACCAGTGGTCATGCTGATTCCAGTTCTCTCAAAGCTATCAACCCCTGAAATATTGGTGTGATTCTGAGCTCTGCACATTATTCACTTACATGCACCCTCCAACTTCATGCTGAATGCCATCACTTGGGTCTGAAAGTGTTATTACCCATTATAGTCTAATAAACATCCTTTTCAAGTAGTTCCTTCACCTGCTCATCTTCAGTTTCTAAACTCTTAGCCGTAGTTGCACACACCAACAAAGGAAACACACTTACTTCTATAAGGATCAGCAATAATCTTCAGGCATAGAGCATGCTTTCTCCAACTTAGAAACTTTTCTCTACAGGAGTTAGTATCTCTAGAAGGACAGTGAAACTCTAGATGCTCCATAAAATAACCTCTTTGTTACTTGACAGAACAGATGAGCTCCTTAGAGCTACAATTGAATAAAAGTCTCATCCATTTTCAAAGAAGATGACTGCTTATATTCTCATAATAGAAGGTCTTCTTGGTGGTTTTCCCAGAACACAAGAACAATTTGCCCCAAAATGATTTCAAGGAGTTTTCAAGAAAGCTTTGAGATGACATATATTTTTTTCCAACTTCTACTCAGCAAGGCTTTAAAAATTCTAGGACTGAATTTCATTTGAAGTACTTGGTCATAAATAACATTAGAGGAGTTCTAGGAGATGATTTTACCTTTGATACCTCTAAATATATGTTGTAAAAAAACCAGAAATATAATTTCAACCGTACATCTTGTAATAATGGGAAAATTGCTGAGACTTAGATGATACAAATAATGCAAGTTTCATAGAATATGTTTGGAAAAAAATACTGACCTTTATTCTCCAACCACCACTTCATTTTTAACAAAGTCCTAATAACATTTTGGGAAGCTACCTCTTCATTTGCCTGCAGGAGCAATTTGTGAGACAAAGACATTAATTTCCTTTCTAGTTATACCACGTTTTGCCCAAAGCTGGTATTACCCAGCATGACCATTATTTTATTCACAAAAGTAGCTTCAATTGACCTTTCAATTGAAAGATTCTAAAGACCTGAATCCACCCCTGAAGGGTGAAAACATGTTACTAATAAGTAAACTGGGCAAAACATTTCAAAGTACAACAGCATTTCCAAAAGAAGAGTAAAAATTTGCCTTACACAATGTAGTAACTGCCTGAATTTCTAGAGTCATTAATTTGAAGAAATAACAAACAGGTTTTTTTTTTTTCTGGTATAACTAGATCTTGCAAAGCCTATCAAAGCAAAGAATCATAATAAGGGGTTACGTGGTGGATACCTTAAACATTTTATTATTTTGAAACATGCAAGTACATATTATTGTACCAATCTTTGATGCAAGACTGAGTATTTTCGTTTGTGACTTGGTCCACTGATGATGGTTCCTCTCATTGTTTCTCGTCTATAATACCCTGACTACAGATTTCCAGATTCCATTTTTTTAGAGTAAAACCTTAAAGAAAATTTCTCATCAGGAATTTCTATTTATAATTTTTGCACCTTCACATCCAATTTACAGCAACTTGAATTTTTCCGTAACATTTAACTTAGTTTTCATAACAAATGCTATATTCACATTCATTTTCATCTTTATAAGAAATAATCAATTTATATATGTAACAAATTCAACTGGCATAAACAATGTCAGGAATAGTTTTGGCAAGCAGACAATTCCAGATATGGAGGCAAGGTGAGTTGATGAATCAGAGCGAATCCTACCTTCTTTTGGATTCTGTAGGTATTGAAAAGCAGTCAGTAGGTTTTAAAAAGGTAACAGAGAGCCATTGTTAATCCAGGAAGTTGAGTAAATCAAGGTCAGTTAATAAAATTTTAGTATTTTAATTAAGAAATTATCTTTGCATCTTGTATAATGTGAAATGTATAAAGCACCAAATGTGAAAGTCACACAATGAGGGCAGGAAGGCTTTACCATCCTTTGCTGGAGGATGGTAAAGATGAATTCATGAGGTTAGTTGAACTTAAGTAATGGATAGATTTAAATACATACATGAGATGAAGAGAGAAAAGGTAAGACTTGACTTGTTCATTGTGACAACATGTCCATATCCAGACGTGTGTCAGATCAGCAGTGGGCCAGATTTAAATTCTGCTGAGTGGGCAGATGGGTGGACACTGGTCTTCTCCTGACTTTCTCTGAACCCCAGGATATCCCGGGAGCCCAGTCAAGGACTCCATGTGTATTGTCTATGGTGTGGTACTCCAGCTGAGCGCGCACTACCTGTTCGTCACCCACCTCCACAGACAATTCAATTCTACTTTGCATGTTGGGCTCAAATGAAAGATGTAATTGTACAGAGAATGCATCAGCAAAAGACTTTGAAAAAACAGTCTACAATATTTTTCATAGAGAGAAAGGGAAGAACAGATGAGAGCAAAATTGAAATGGGTTTTTGAATTGCCAAGCTAAAATTTTCTGGTTTAATTTCAAAGGTCTGAGGTGACCAGAAAAATGTTGGGCTTGCAAGACAGGCTAAACACTGAGAGGGTCAGCGAGAGGGAGGTTAAATGACGACTCAGTACTAGAGTTAGAAACAGATTCTTTTCTTTGAAAAAAAAAATCAGAAAATTGGGAATAGAAGTAAGTTTTGGATAAGAAACATAAACTCACCTTTAGATCCATTTAATTTGATCAATATTAATTCAGCACCTAGTCTGTGTCAGGAATTGAAGTTAAGTCATTATGTGATAAACTTCCAGGATGTTTGCAGTATTGAGAAGAGATCAGTAACTAAAAGTCTACAAAGTAAAATGTATTGTAGGGGTTAAGAGGATAGTCCCCTGAGTCAAAAGCAGACATATATTGGTTTATATTCTGCACCCATGCATCTCTGACCTTGTTTCCTCATCAATAGTGTATATATGTACCTCATTACTATATTTTGAGGATTAAATAAAACAGATAATCCATGTACAACAGTTAGCTGGGTACCTGGCATATGGAAAGCATTGGTTAATATGATGATGGTGGTGGTGACAAGGAAATGGGATGATGATGACGATGTTCAGCAGTGGTTCTCAATGTAATTTTGCTTGTTAGGGGACATTTGCCAATTTCTGGAGATGGTTCATGTAAAATCATCTTATAATGTACAGAATGACCTCCAAACAAATAATTTTCCAGTCCCAAATGACCATAGGGCCGCACTTCAGAAACTCTGACATAGAAAGAAATGCTATGACATGGATAAAAAGATGCCATAGAAATATGAGAGTCATGGATGAAAGTAGGATAAGTTAAGGTAACAGAATCACCTAGACAGATTAAAAAAAAAAAAAAAACACACAAGATTAGGGCCCTACTCAAAGGCATGAGACTCTTATGAGGAAGGAGGTTGAAATCAGTAATTTTTTTATTTTGAGACGGATTCTTGCTCTGTTGCCCAGGCTGGAGTGCGGTGGCACGATCTCAGCTCAGTGCAGCCTCCGCCTCCTAGATTCAAGTGATTCTCCTGCCTCAGCCTCCTGAGTAGTTGGGATTACAGGCGCCCACCACCATGCCCGGCTAAGTTTTGTATTTTTTAGTAGAGATAGGGTTTCACCATGTTGGCCAGGCTGGTCTCGAACTCCTGAACTCAAATGTTCCACCATCCTCGGCCTCCCAAAGTGCTGGGATTATAGGTGTGAGCCACCATGCTCGGATGAAAATCAGTATTTTTTAACACTTAAAATGTTAAGTGAATCATTTTTACTTAATGACTTGTAATCAGTAATTACTGTAATCCACATTTCTTAACACTTCCAGGAATCCGTCTTTTTTTTTTTTTTTAATACTTCTCAGATTATTCTAGTGGTACCACAAGTTGAGAACTGCTGCCCCTTATGAATAATAGCTAATAGGTAGAACAATGTATGAAATTGACCTTTAGTTTGTATCTCTTGGAAACTGACAAATGTTAAAAACCACAGTGAATTTCTAGTGAAATTTTTTGCCTGGCGGAGAAGTCATTCTATAGCACCCCCTGGGGAAAAAAAAAAATGGAGGGAAAAGTGGAGGTAGGTAGTAAAACAGACTGGTGCTGCTCCAATTTCTCTCATTCGTGACTTTGTTAGGGGCCCGCAGCTGCAAGCTATGCATTGCAAGTAGAAATTCTTTTATACTTGTAAGTGAATATTTTAAGCTAGGTCAGGATAAAGTCTTCAGTAGTCCATTTATCCATCAATTGTCAATGCTTTAGCAGAAGAAATTAGAGAAGTATCTAGATGACTTCAAAGGCATGCAGAAAAGAGTCGAGAATCGTACCAAAGGAAGAGAGCAGAAAGTTGAGGATGAGGGAGACTGGGTGGCAATGAGTTAACGAGAAACAAGCTCATGTTTGTTCAGAGAGAATCTCACACTTTGAGGTGGAGGAGCTGGAAAAAAAGAAGGAATAATAGTGTTTCAAAGGAATAATAGTGACATTATTCAGAAGAATAATATCAGAAGGTCTATGGACTTACAAGAAAGTGACTATTGCGAAGGTTATTTTCTTTTTATGAGAATAACTTATTTCACTTTACCTGGTACATGTAGCGGGCATTATTTGAATTTAATTGATAGCTTCACTGAAGCAAAGTTCTTAAATCCTTGCCAGTTAATGAGTGGTCCATGGACCAGTGGCATTAGTGTCACCTGGGAGATTGCCGGAAATACATAATGTGAAGCCCGCTTTAAATATGTAGGTGTATTGTACACACATTAAAATTAAGAAGCACTTTTGTAAATTATGGAGTCAAGATATACATTCAAACCAAATGATCTGTGGAAACTCTTTATTTCGTATTCTAAATCCTGCTTAGCCTGAAAACAATTTTAAAAGATTTTAATTCAATAGATATATTTTTCTACAAGAATAAGAAAGAATTTTTAAAAACTCTAACATATCTCTCTATGTATATTTCGGTGTAAAAATAGGATTTGTTTTTATTTTTAAAAAAGATGGAAATTAGACTCTTGAGGAAAGGACATTTATCTATTTTATCTGCAAATCCTAAATGATTAGATGCCTTCCTCTGGGTTAATATGATAAGGACTGGTATTTTCTTGCAATTGAATATATCAAAATAATAATAATTTTTAATGTAAAACTCAGATTTCAGAAGTACTGTAGTATATAATCAAAGATTGTATGTGATATGTGATGCATTTCATCAGATTTGTTTGATGAAAGCGTACTCTATAGTAGTATGTATTTTGCGTGAAATCACAGAATCTTAATGCTGGAATAAACTTTATAAGTGAGTTAAAATAATCCACATGCTGTTCTGCAATTTCTTTTTCCATGTCTGTGGATTGGGTTTTGTTTTTCAGTGTCACTTAAAATATGGTTCTCTGGATTGAATCAAGCGACAGATCCACAAGCAGTGATCACTTCCAATGATCTGGAATCTGAACTTCAATTTGTGTAGCCTAAAGATTCCTGTTAGCTTTGTTATTACTACATGTTTATTAACATTAGTTAGAATCATTTAAAAAATATATTATTAATACAAACTATCAGATAATTTCCCATGAATTCTTGCTAATAGGATTCTCTACAAAACTAGGCTTACACAATTGATATTTTGAAAGTAAAAGCCTGTTTGTCAAGTTATCCGTTGTGTAGATTTAGAGTAGCTTGTTAGTATTTGTCAAGATAATTTTGAATCTTGATTCGGTCGCTTCTTGCAACAGCTATCATTCCATGTTGTGTAGTATCTTCAAATTTTATATATCTTTTTTTATCCTTAAATAACTGACCCAAATTGTCAAACACAAGGGAGTGCTCTGCTAAAACAAAAACATTCTTGGACTCTCATTTACTAATATAGTAATTCTATTTAACAAAATTAGATAAATGTGGAAGAAGAATCTCTGTGGATCTATGTTGGCTTCTTTTTAGTTGGTTATTTTCTGAATGCAAAGATAATAATTTGATAAGCAATAGGAAAAACAATATTTCTTCTTAAACTTTAAAATGGAATAGAAATTATCAAAATGTAAAAGCATCAGATTAGCATCTATTGTTTAAACAGAGTAAAATGTTGTATGTCGAGAGAGGATGAAGTGTGGCCAGGTACAGTTACTGTGGGAGTCATAACAATGTCTTAAATTACGTTCGTGTTAATTCTCAATCATAACATCATTTTACTATAAAATATATTTTATTTAATTAACTTCTGATTTTACAAGTTATATCTTTATTACTTCTGCAGGAAATGATAAAAGCCTCTAAAGATTATTTGATATATTTAAGATAACAAGTCTGTCTGGGTCAAATCCAGTAATTAGTATTTCCCTAATGAAAATAAAATGAAGATTTATTCTTATTAAATAGTATTATATGCTATCTTCATTTATTAATATGACTTTGCCTCTTCAATGTACCTTTTATCCAAGGATATAATAGTCTGTTATAATTTGATCTCTGTTTCATTGATGGACAAACTGGGATATCAGAGGTGTAATGATTTTCCTTGAATTGTATGTCCCATTAATTATGAAGGTAGTTTGATTATAATCTATGACCTCTAATATCAGATGTTTAGTTCCATTCCTTATAAAGTTGCCGATGATCCCTTTAAGTGTTACTAATTGGAAAATCCATAATTTCTGGGACCTTGTGTGTATTGCTTCACATTGTACCTCTAGATTCTAATGTAAGTGCCTGGCCTGTAGTAGGTGTTCAATAAATATTCATTAAATGAATGTACCAATGAAATGTAGTATATATGACTCTGTCATGTAGGAAATGCCTGCTATTGTTAAGTTCAAATACACAAACTATACTTACTCTGTCAACTTGTTCCTGTCCTATTTCGTGTGATGAGTACTCAGCATAAGCCCTCTGCTGCATCTGTGCTGATCTCAGTTTACACAATCCCCCAACCCCTTACAAGCGGACACAATACTGTGTTCATGCATGCAATTGCTCAGGTTTTTCTTGCCACCTTAATTGAACTTTTTTTTTTTTTTTACCACAAAACTAAATTTATATAGAGAAATAAAAGAAGAGCACTTAATATATGTATTCCTGAGTTAGGTGCCTGGGATCTCTTTTATTTACTAGCTATGTAACAGTAGATAAAATATGTCATCTATCTGTGCCCCGTTTTTCCCGTCTGTATGATGGGGATTATATCTACCTCACTAGATTTGTAAAAATTAAATGATCAAATAGTTAACAAAGTTATCTTTATTCTTACATTTTCTACTATATTCAAGACCTTGTTTATGTACTATACTTCTCTCTACTACTATACGGTCAAACTGCCCTCTCCTGCCTCTGCCTTCACCCCCTCCAAACCTAACAGGACTATTCGATAAAGTTATACATTCATCCCCTCGTTGCCTAACATAATGGTCTTTCTCAGAGTTTACTCTTCTCATTCTCTCTGCCCCATAAATAGTTACAAAGACCCTATTACTGACTGTAAATCTCCCTTTTCCAATTTCTTGGCTCATCCAGGACTTTTCTACTTCTCTAGACTCAATTTCTATTTTCCAGACTTCTATTTGTACTCTTTTCCAAAGAAATCTCACTCTTTTGTGGCCATCAGTATATAGTCGTGGATCACAAGAATAAATAAGTTTTCATCTTACTGTTTTTCTATCCCTCATTCAGGAATTATTCATTATGTGTCACATTTTCTTCCACACGTATCCCTGTCTTTCTATTGGTACTGACCTTCTCTTTAACTGGGTCACCTGCTGTGTGCATTTGAAAAGATCTATCCAATCTCTTCCTCAGTCCTATACACTTGACACACAGACATGATCTTTCTAAATCAGAGCTCGAATTGTCTGTCCCTCTCCTACTTACAATTTTTCAGTTTATTTTAGTTGCCAACCAACCTATATTTTATTCTATCTATTCACCTAGTTATAGACCTCAATTGTGGACAAAAATTCATATGTTGAAACCCTAACCCCCAGTACTTCAGAATGTGTTTGGAGGGAGGGCCTTTGAAGAAGTAATTAAGTTAAAATGAGGCTGTTAGGGTGTGCCCTAATCCAATCTGACTCTATCCTTACAAGAAGAGGAGATTAAGGCCAGGCATAGGGGCTCATGCTTGTAACCCCAGCACTCTGGGAGGCCAAGGTAGATGGGTCAATTGGGGTCAGGAGTTCGAAACCAGCCTGGCTACATGGTGAAACCTCATCTCTACTAAAAATACAAAAATTAGCTGAGGGTGGTGGCAGGTTCCTGTAATCCCAGCTACTTGGGAGGCTGAGGCAGGAGAATTACTTGAACCCAAGTGGCGGAGATTTCAGTGAGCCGAGATTGCACCATTGCACTGCAGCCAGTGTGACAGACGAAGACTTCATCTAAATAAATAAATAAATAAATAAATAAATAAATAAATAAATAAATAAAAAGAGAAGATTCAGACACACAGAGAGACACTAGGGATGCATGCACACAGAGGAAAGACCATGCGGAGCACAGTAAGACGGTGACCATCTGCAAGCCAAGAAGAGAGGCCTCAAGAGAAACCAAACCTGTCAACACCTTGATCTAGGATTTCTGGCCTCCTGAACAGAGAGAAAATACATTTTTTGTTGCTTAAGCCATCCAGTCTGTGCTGTGGTATGTTTTTATGGTAGCCCTAGCAAACTCATACACACTTCTTCTGTCCTTTATAGTCCCATGCTTTAATGAAAACATGTTATTGTTTTCCATTCTGTGCTTTCAATCATACCTTTTTCTCATTCTCAAATGCTGCGACTCTCCTATCAATAAACAGTCTTCTCCAAACCACATTGCCTGAATCGTTCCTGACTGTGACTTCCCATAGTACTCTGTTGCATCCTCCTTTACGGAAATATTTAGTTTATATCCTTAGGATGGGTTATAGCCAATGATGTGCAAACTTATATCCCCAGCTAGGAGATAATTTTCTTGACAACAGAAACCAGATCTAACAAGACACGTGCATTTAGCAGACTGCACTGGATGATGTATGCTCAATATAGTGAAATGATAACTCCTTTTTTATGTTCTCAAGGTTTACATATATAATCCCACTAATACTGTAAACCTTAGCAGGAGTCATGTTTTATCACAGTGCATATCTGAACATGCAGTTAGAATTATACATTGTATACACACACACATTTACCACACACATTGACTTGTGAGCTTGCACAAACATAATGAGGCTGGATAGATGTGTAGCAATTGTTAATTGCTGAGTTCTTCAAAGTGAGTACGTTGGTTTTGCTGACCCAGACCAGTCTAAGTGTGTGTGTGTGTGTGTTGGGAGTGGGGATGGGGAGAAGCTACTGTGATGTTTTGCAGAAGGATGTATTTGCCCTAAGAATGAACTCTCAGAAGAGCTCTGTATCCATTAGCTTTTGCTGCCTTATGCTGTGGTAATAACCTCCAAAATCTATATTCTTGCAACAGCGAAGTTTGTGGTTTAGCTGTGCCTCTGTTCCATTTCTTCTTCATTTCTGCCAGGCAAATGCCAGGTAGAAGAAAGAGATTAATAGAAAGATCTCACAATATCTCTTAAAGCTTCTGCTCAGATGTGGCATATGTCACTACTGCTCACATCCCACTAGCCAAAGCATGTTACATAGGCAAACCTGCTGTCATTGAGATGGGAATAATATCCAACCCACCCCCACCCCCACCGCCCACAGAGGAGCTCTTTATCAATAGGCACTTAATTTTGAGGAAAATACATGAAAATTAAGGCTGCTAAAGAAAACTCCTAAGTTCCCATTGCTTCCCAGCCCATCATTTCCTCCCTGTGTTCTCTTCTGTTTGTTCCTCACCTATGTCCTTGCCTTAAACACAAAGCAAGAGTACCTCACTCTTGGCTCTGCAGGCAGGTACTCAGGTTTGCTTGTATAGTAAGCCCCTTACTGAAAGAGGAGAACATGTCCTGAATGTGTTCAAAATACTGATCCTCACTCTACAGCTCAGACTGTGCTTTGTGGATTTTGGGAGAAGTGCACATTAATGTATAGCAGGAAGATCAGGAACACAGGGCCTCAGATAATCACCTGCACAATGAGTAAGCAAATGTCTTCACCAAATGTAAGGTCCTTTCACAATCTTGCATGTATAGATAGTGTTTCTTGGAAAGAGATTTAAAAAATCTCTTCTCAAATTAAACCCTTTACTTTCTTTATTGATTTGATTTCATTCATTTATTCAGTCATTCATTTAACAGTATTGAGCACCTGCCCTGTACTATATTCTGTGTTTGACATGAAAGATACTAAATTACTAATGTCTTTGTCAGCTCAGGCTGCTATAACGTAATACCATACCCTGGGTGACTTAGCAATGAACATTATTTCTCACAGTTCTGCAGATTGGGAGTCCAAGATCAAGGCATTGGCAAACACGGTGTCTGGTGAGGACCTGCTTCCTCATTCATAGATGGAGGTCTCACCACTGTGTCCTCACATGGCAGAGGGAAGGAGCAAGCTCTCTTAAGATTCTTATGAGGGCGTTAATCCCATTCATGAGAGCTCCCTCATTACATCATCTAAAATTCTAATTACCTCCCCAAAACTTTACCTCCTTTTACCATTCTATTAGGGAGTAGGGTTTTAACATATGAATTTGGTGGAAGGAAGTGAGGGGTTGGGGTTGGGGAATAGGCATTCAGGTCATAGGAAGTATTAATGAAAATATCTAACAGCAATTGAGTGTTTATTATATGTCATTCACTACGATAAATGCATTACAAGATGCATTATCTCCTTTCATCTTTACAAAATCCTAAGGGGTAGTTACCATTTTATAGTAAAAGAAAAAAAGGCTTAGAGAGACTACATCCCTGTGCCACGTTCACTCAGCCAGAAATGGGTGGAGTGAGTACATGAATCCTGGTCTCTTCGACTTCAGAGCTCACATTCTTAACCACACAGTAAACATAGCGATATATTCCCTCAAGAACCTTATTATCTAATTGGCTGATGAGTGGCAGTAGAATTTCTAAGTATCTTCATTAAATAAAATGTAGAAACAAAGTAATGTATTTATAATCTGAGGTTCCACAGGAGAATAGAGAAAAGTAGGAGTGATTAATTCCAATAGGCAACAGATGGGAAACATGGGAAACCTTCATTGAGAGGACAATGGCTCAGCTGGGCAAAAAGGGTAAGTAGGATTTCAATAGGCAGAGAGCATTTATAGCTTGAGCAAAGTCAGAGAAATGCTGCCGTGCATAGGGGACAGGGCATGGATCTGGGTGATGCTACGTGAAGAGCATCCCTCTAACCTGGTAAGGTTAGAGAGAAGATTGGGATCACAAAAAGAACTTTAATCATTATACTAGTAAATTTGAACTATTTTGGAAGTCAACACAGAGCTACTTCCCTTCTAAATCAATATTGACTTTTAAATGGGTATTCTAGAGAATGTGAAATGACAGCTTTAAAGATGGCTTTAAAACAATTATTCAAAAAAAATTTTCAAATCAAAACATAATACCTCTGAAGACAAACTCTATAATGCTTTAGGCCAAGTCAGTCTCTGAAGCTCAAATGAGCATAAATGCAATTAGCCATTTGCTCCCTTAAAATGAGGGTAGGTCTGTCTAATGTAGCTTGTAATTTGCCAATTGCATGTAAATTATTTTCACTTGAAAATCACTTAAGTTATGTAAAGGGACAGTCCTTTCAACATGTTAATCCCAAATATTGACACTTTTTCCCCCAAGAAATACTATTGTTTGATTTTCAAAATATACTACAAAATAATACAAAGGCATAAAACTCCTTCCTGTTGAATTAAATATTATCAAAATCCTTCAGGAATAATTTTGTTAAGGCATCTATGCTTAATATTATATATTCCATACACAACATTTCTTTCTGATTTGATTGTTAATATGTTCTACATATAGTCACAATTCTTCTTATGGCAGATTTTATATAACATCTGAATTGCTTATCATTAAATATTTTATAACAAGTAAAATGATGAATGAAAAACTTGAGTTGGTGAATTAAAGTTGGGCTGCATCAAAATTTCTTGTCTCTGCATGAAAATTGATGAGTTTGTTGATGATTCATTGCATTTTGCATTTAGAAGCATTATATTTAGTGCCACCAGGTTACCGTATAAAATGTAAAAGGCTAGAAAAATTAATATCATGTCTCTCAAATTTGATGATGGGATGAGAAGGTAAAATCTAAATCTCAGCTTTCAAGGTCAAAGAGGGATTTCTTGCCCGATTCAATTACTGCTCAATTTGATAGCAGTAAAGGAGTTAAGAGCATCTCTCCTATAATTTGGCTGGACTTTCATTATAGAAATAGAACACATTAACAGGAAACCATTAAATACAATTTACGTATGAATAGCCCCCTCAATGGAAGCTTTGTTTCTTCCATTTGCAGGATAAATTAAAGGTAACTGTTTCATATCAATTACCAGTCACTGTGGACAACATACTTTTATTAACTCTGTGGTCAGATGCATTCATCTTTATATTTCAAGAATGGCACAAATCTATTCTTTTTCAGTATTAATCTATGTCCCACACAATTACTGCCCTGACATTTATTGGAGTAATAAATTGGCTTTAGTGTTTGTTGGCTTTTCTCTTCTTTCAGCCATTCTGCTTTCCTGAATTTTATAATGTGCCTTCACTTTTTTAACTGACTGAAGGGAAGGTGGTTCTAATTTCACATTAGTGAATGTGGCCCATTTATTTTCATTTCCTTGGTACCCTAAGAGAAAAAGAAAAGTATCTATATTCACATTTTCAATTCAGAACAGTGAATATAAATGCAAAATGCAAACAAGCTTTGAGGTTTAAAGCTTCTATTTAATCATCAAAGTTTTAGTAGTTATGTTTCTTGGATCCATAACTGTACTAAAATGGTTGTAAGTATGTAATTGCATTGAAGAAACCTGGGTTCAAGTGTAAACTCTGCTTCTCTCTCTCTCTCTGAAACCGTGGGGCCCTAGGAGTTCTCTTAATTTCTCCAAATCTTATTTATTCATCTGTAAAATGGAGATACTACCACCTACCTTCAGAGTTATTGTAAAGGTGAAATAAAACATTTTATATTCCATAATATTTATAGAAATTCATGTTGTTCCAGACACTGGTCTAGGCACAAATTACATCAGAGAACGAAACCTAGGAAAAAACCTTCTCTCCTGGAATTTATAATTTCTCATACAAGAAAACAAAATGCCATTTTATGGTATAAAGGAGGTGCTCATTATTCCCAGATATTTTCAGCCTATAACAACAAAATGAAATGACAATTCTTTCAAATAGCAAATTTTGATAGATGAAAGACCACAACTTCTCCTCAAAGCTTTCTTCAGTACTCTCAGAACTCCCAAGGAGCAGTCTAATGTAAGCTCAGAGAAATGGCTCAAGTTCTCTCCTTTTCTCTTCCTCCTCAGGCCACCATGACAATGAGTCTGTGCTGCTAAACTTGTGCAACTGCAGTTGTACTTGGAATGGCCCTGCACAGGCCTCCAAGGTGTCCCTTACCACCCATCTCCCATACTTACACCCCAGTCTCAGGAAATGCTAAGTTCACCTGGCCCTATATATTGCCTAGATATTGCTCTAGACAGAAGAAGAATATATACCTTACTCCATTCTTGAAGAGATCCGTTTCTCTAATTCATATTTTCTGTCCCTTAAATTGATCTTTTTTTTTAAGTATGAGTGACTGTGTGAAATCTCACTGATTTCAGAGGAAATACCATTTCCCACTCAAAAGGCACAAGCCCTTACCTTCAGCTTCTGAGAGAATAATTAGTAGAATATAATAAAGCATCCTCTATCATTCATTCTTGACTAACACTATCTGAAGGGTACCTATTGCCCAGCCCACATCCTCTTTACTGTTTATCTTCTAGTAGAGGAATTCTACAAGTTATTCCTGCAGTCCTTGCCTTTTGCCTTAACTTTAGAAACCAGCTACTTGAAGATTTGCATTCTATCTTCACCATCATAGTTTCAAAGACATTGGGGTCAAATATTGGTCATAGCTGAGCCCTAAAAAGATAACAGTAGATGGTCTACTCTCTTTTACTGATCTAGCTCCAAAAAGGACCACATTCTCCTTGTCATATATATAATAGGTTTGAGATTATAGATACCAGTTTCAAGTGATGTAGTAGACATGTTAGATTTGGATATAACACTTAAGCAAGAGCTTCAATTTCTTTGAGGTTTTTGATCTGATGTTAAGTTGCCAAAGCAGAACATACAGCTTACAGCAATAAAAGTGAATCAGAGAGTGAGGAGGGAAAGCAGACGCTGTATTGATATTTACACATGGACAATAACATCATCAAAATTGTCATCTTCAAACACATACAGCAGCTTTTGCAAAAACGAGAGAGAATAGTAAATTCAGAAATGAGAGTAACTTTAAACTGTAATGTACATAATGGGTGAAGTCTTCCAAATAGCTCCTCCAGATTTTGCACAAAGCAGTGAATCTTGAGTGAGTCCAGTTTTTGGTTACAGGTATTTTCTTTGAGATGATAATAGATACGTGGGATTCTGAGTGTTCTTGAAAAAGTCCTTATTCCAGCAGCCCTCATACTGGTAATATTTTGTCATAAAGATTTTGAAAGATTCTAATGTTGTATGATTTGCAAATGACTGTTATTCCCTTTCAAAATAACACAAATTGGATTTAAGACCAATATCCTCAAAACTGGCTGAAATGAAAAATGAACAAAGTAAAACATAAAATAATATTTCTGCAAAATAATAGTATTTTAATAACTCAAAGGCAGTTATGTCAGTAAGTGAGAGCTTATCTTTGGAAGGATCAAATTCAATAATACAATGGGTCAACTTCAGATTAGCTATTGCTTAAAATTATTGGTGATTGAATAGAACTTGTAATTCCAGACTAGTCAACAGAATCCAAGCATATGTGATGCCTCACATACATTTGTTAAACCAGAGAAAACGTCAGATAAATCTCCACTTTTCTCTTCTCATCTTGAGTCTAATGTTTTCTTTTCTTTCAGTTTTTTATTTGTTTGTTTGTTTGAGACAAGGTCTCACGCTGTCATCCAGGCTGGAGTGAGATGAGGTGATCATGGCTTACTGCTGCAGCCTCAACCTGCTGGGCTCACTCACTCCTACCTCAGCCTCCCATGTAGCTGGGACCACAGGCATGTGCCACCAGGTCAGGCCAATTTTTAAAATTATTTTTAGAGACAGAGTCTGACTATGTTTCCTAGGCTGATCTTGAACTCCTGGGCTCAAGTGGTCCTTTCTCTTCAGCCTCCCAAAGTGCTAAGATTATAGGCATGAGCCACCGCACCCGGCTGAATCTAGTATTTTCTAAAGATACTACTAATAGTACAAAGGTATGGTTGATATTGCCACGTCTTAGGTAAATGGAAACTTTACCCAAGATTTTGCAAGTGTTGAAGAGTTAACAAGACAAGTTAACAGAGTTTCTCAAAATTGAAAATAACCCAAGCCCCAAGCCCCATGAAACATGTAAAAAGAAAAAATAGTCAAATCACCTCCAAATATCTTAGGATATGTAAACTACATTGTTGTGTTAATAAGCAAACATCTGATTTAGCCCTTTTTTTCTTACACAATAAACTCCAGACTTCTTAATACAGCATTTTAATCTTTTTACTTTATCGTGCCAACCTGCCTTTTCAGATTTGAACATATTTTGCTTAGGCTTTTGCCACATCTGATAATTGCTTGTTCCTGTTCTTCACGATCTTTCAACATTCTACTTACATTGCAAGGCACTATTTAAATGTTACCACTTTAGGAAGAAAGAGTCACCCACCCTCAATGGCTACATGTGCCACATTCTTCTATTAAATACTTATTACCATCTCCCCATATTAGGTTATATTGCACTCTTTGCATGTATCTCATTCGTTAAATTGTTAGTTTCCAGGAAAAAGAGACATGCCTCATCCCTTTCCTTCATCTCGATGGCATGTCATAAAGTGTAGACATTTTGGAGTTAGACAAACAAGGTAGGATTTTGAATCCTTTTTCAGAAGCGTTATGTTCCAGAGTAACTTATTCAGTCTTTCTGAACTTCTGTTTGCTTATCTGTAAAAGGAAGGCAGTAACCTTCCTTTCAAGCTTGTTATGAGAATCAAGCGAGGGATCACGTAAAGCACTTGGCTCAGTTCCTGACCCCAAGTAGAGGCTTCATAAATGATAATCAGGACTCTTGAAGGAAGGGGTATGAGAAGAAAAGTCATTTATTTTCAAGTCCACCTAAGTGGCCATGAGCAATAGGGGCAGGGCTAGGGGACAAACTGAACAGCTGGAGGAAGTCTCTACCAACTCACAAATCTAGGTGATTTTCATGTGGAGAAAAGCATAGTCTTATTTACCTTGTCTCAAAGTGGCGATTTTATCTTTATAATTATATTTTGCTATATTTGTTCTTATAGAATTTATGATAAAATACATTAGCCCATTATTTTAATTTTATGGTTATCAGGTAAGAAGTAGCACTCTATGTTCTTACAGAAGCTATTATCAAGTTATGTGCTATGTTCCTTGGTCAGTTTGGGCTGCCATAACAAAATACCACAGAGTAAGTGTTTTAAACAACAGAAATTTATTTCTCACAGTTCTGGATACTTGAACTCTGAGGTCAGAGAGCCAGAATGATCAAGTTCTGGTGAGGCCTCTCTTTCTGGCTTACAGATGGCTGCCTTCTAGCTATGTCCCCCTCATGACAGAGAGTTAGATAGAGAAATCAAGCTCTCTGGTGTTTCTTCTATATGGGCACTAATCCTCTCACGAGGGCCCCATTTTTAGGAACTCATCTAAACCTAATTAACTCCCAAAGGCCCCGTCTCCAAATACAATGACTTCAACATATGAAAATGTCGGGGGAACACAATTCAGTTCATTGCACTGTGTATAAAAAGATTTGAATATTTAATCATAGACAGCATACTATAGATTTTAAAGAGACTTAGTTACATTTGGCCAAATTCCCCCATTTTTTACAATGGAGAAAACAGAAAACAGGAGTGGTTAGATGGCCTGCCCAAGGTTATTACACCAATTAACAAATAAAATGAAAGTAGAATTAGATTCTCTGATTTTTTAACTAGTATTTTCAGCAAATAAATGGCAAATAAGATGACACATGGGCACAAACCACTAAAAATGCTCATGCAGAGTGAGAGTAAAGAAAATAGAACAGAAAGTTTTAGAAAAGAATAAAATAAAAGGTGGCTGAAAATGATCATCAAAGGGGTGGCAAGAGATTGGAAAACAGAAGTGAATAATACCTGGAAGACAAAAGCAACATTGAAGGGATGGCAGACAAGGCAGAATTCTATATAAAATAGCAACATTTATAAGATGCCAGAAATTAGAGTAGATAGTATTGGGTTCTAATAATGTGACTCACAAAAATGGAGTTTCCAAGTATTCTGATTAATAACTAACAACTGTATAGTGACAGAAACTCCATTTTGAGTCTAAACTGTGCCTAATCTAAGATTCCAACATAATTGGAAGCCTAGAAATGTCAGTTTGCCAGAAGACCTTTAGAATGAGCATCAGAGAAACTTTTGGGTTATGACTTTTTCTAAAGCAAAAGAGACTGGATGTATATGGGCCAGAGTCTAAAAGTACAAGTACAAATACAGCACAGCAATCATTACTCAGACTGTCTTATGACTAGTTCCCTATGGAGTCGTGGCTGATTCACACAGCATTGGAATGAAAGAATAAGTACATCTCGGAAAGAGCTGCTTTATTATAATAACCACAGGACACTGAGTGCACAAGATATCAGCAGATTGAGACCAGCAACCATCACTGGAGCTGGTTTTCTTGGCATAGGGAGTAACACCCTCAATATAGTAGCATCAGGAGACAGGGGTGATGCCAGAAGAAATGACAGCACTCTCTGCAGATGCTTATAATTGGGTTGCTGTTTTTGGCATGAGAAACTATTAAATTGGTGCAAAAGTAATTGCAGTTTTTGCCATTAAAAGTAATGGTAAAGAATATTTTCATTCTCTATTTTTGT